>NC_029789.2:141300656-141305617 GCF_000816755.2 Arachis ipaensis | reverse complement strand
TTATCGCAAGTCATATTATAAAAACATATAAAATAAAAGCGTAAGAGATAATTTAAATATCACTCTCTTTTTATAATTGTTAATGATGGAGTAATTTCATATGCCATAGTCACCAAAAGAAAAGTTCTATATATACCGTAATAGTAAAGAAAAAAGATTTACTAAAACTGAAGAATTGGAAATAGAAGGAAAAAAAATCCATCCGTTAGAATAGATATATTATAACCTTAAGACATTTTAGATTAAAATATTCACCTTCTTAGTATTATAACATCCCTTTTCTATTTATATTATTTTCAATAATATGTATATTATCTAGTTCTATTTTTAATACTTAGACTTAGTCAAATAATGATACTCAGTTACTCACTACATCAATACTTATCTCTATTTATAATATTCTTTATAGTAGCTATTATTTAACTTCGTTATCCATTTCTATTCCTATATATTGGCTTAACTAAATTATACTCGTTACATATACCCTACTATAGTATAGTGGATACTCTAATAAAAATTATATACTATTTTTATGTGAGTATACTTTTTTATTTTTAGTTATTAGATAATAAATTATAAAATTTGATTTTAATAGATTATAAAAATATTATTTTTATTTAAAGTGTGGCTAAAATAAATAAATTATATTTTTATAAAAAATATTTTGGACAACTTTATTAGAATAAATAATTTATTTTCCTAAAAAAACGTGATTTATGGTATTTGATAAATTTAAAGGCTATTGAAGAGTCGTACGCATTTGTCAATCTTAGGTGTGACAATAACGAGGTTTTTGCAAAGGATAAAGTTTGCATTTTCCTACTACTCTCACTGAATCTGCCACGTTTGGTTGTACCACAAATCTTATCTTTTTAAAAAATGTTATGTAGTATATATTTCCGTGCCCAAATTTGATTATATTTTTATTTGTGCACTTCAATTCCATCCACATAGTTAAGGACATATGTTAAAAGGAGGAAATGACTTTGAAATCCGAAGTCTTTGTGATACATATTATGGGTTAATGTTCAAATTCGTCCCTGAAAGATCACGCGATCTTCATTTTCGTCTCCGAATGATTTTTTTAATCAAATTAGTCCCTGAAAGATAAGCTGTTAGTCAAATTAGTCCTTCCGTCAATTGGATGATGACGTATCACGTTAAGTGCCACATGGCATGATGACGTGACACGCCACGTGGCAGGTCAGTAACACGTGGCACGCCACGTTACAGGTCAGTGACACGTGGCATGCCACGTGTCACTTGACATATAAAAAAGTTTTTTATTAGTCAAAATAGTTCTTGAAAGTTCAGACGTAAGTCATTTTCATCCCTCAAATTTCAAAAATTAGTCAAACCAGTCCTTATATAATTTTTTTTTATTTTTTCTTCATAAAAATATCCCTCTCTTTAATTCTTCTCAAAATCTCTCTTATTCTAAAATATTTTTCTTACATTACTACATTTTGCTGGAATATATATATATATACTCAAAATTGAAATGTATGTATTTATTAACCTAAACAAAATTATATGCTCAAAATCAAAATTTATGTATGTTAACCTAAACAAAGTTATACCACTATTTTTTTTTCTACTACATCTTTTTTTTTCATTACGATATTACTTATATATAAGATGTAATGGTAGTGATACTTAGAGTCAAAATTCAAGAAGATCCACATGCTTCGATTTCAAACTTTACAAAATATTGAAAATTTGTTGGTTAATTATTATTATTATTATTATTATTATTATTATTATTATTATTATTATTATTAGAAACGAATTGCTTCTTAAGAGTAATACATGTAAACATCATAATAAATTTTTGTGTGTTTCATATGTTTGAGATAGATTATATAATTTTTCTTTTAATTTCACAAATCAATGAGATAAAATGAAATAGGAAATATTATACCTATGCATAACACAGCTACTCCGCACTAGTACATTATATAAATAGATATGCTTCGTATTCAATATTATAAAAAATTATATAAGGACTAGTTTGACTAATTTTTAAAATTTGAGGGATGAAAATGACTTACGTCTGGACTTTTAAGAACTATTTTGACTAATAAAAAACTTTTTTATATGTCAAGTGACACGTGGCATGCCACGTGTCACTGACCTGTTACCTAGCGTGCCACATGTTACTGACCTGCCACGTGGCGTGTCACGTCATCATGCCACGTGGCACTTAACGTGACACGTCATCATCCAATTGACGGAAGGACTAATTTGACTAACAGCTTATCTTTCAGGGACTAATTTGATTAAAAAAATCATTCGGGGACGAAAATGAAGATCGCGTGATCTTTCAGGGACGAATTTGAACATTAACCCTACATATTATATTAACTCATACTCTTGTAGTCTTGTTCTTAGCTTTAACCTAACGACACAAAAATTCCTCTGATCTTTATTAGGACATTAATATTATTTATCATAGCTAATAATAATAACAATATAGTGGCACGAAGCTCGCTAGCAAAAAATTCTTACTAATCGTTCTATTTCATATTAAGTATTTATTTTTATTTTTATTACAAATTAGGTATTGTTTTTGTTAAAAATAAGAAATTAAATTGGAGAAAGGATTTGTATATTATTGAGTGTATTCAAATTGTTTATTCAAGTTGTCTATTCAAGTTGTCTGAAATGATACAATATAAAAGAGTATTTATAGGTACTAAGAGAATCGAAATAATAAAGACGTAATCTCCTATAATAAATATTCAAATATACTAAATAATACTAATTGATCATAATTATATTCTAACATCCCACTCAAATTGAAACTTATTTAAAACAACGAAATAAAGAGGAAAAAAAACTGCATAAACTCTCTAAAACGGGTGCCCGAAAGGAAGCGCAGACGGAACTGCCGCTTATCTTAAGGAAGCGCAGACGAAACTGCCGCTAGTCTGAAGGAAGCGCAGACGGAACTGCTACTTGTATGAAGGAAGTGCAGACGAAACTGCTAGAAAGAAACACAGACGGAACTGCCACAAGGAAACACAGACAAAACGCAGACGGAACTGCCACGAGAAAACACAGACGGAACTGCCACGAGAAAACGCAAACGGAACTGCTACGAGAGAACACAAACGGAACTACCACGAGAGAACGCAGACGGAACTGCCGAAAGAGAGCGAAAACTATATGATTTCTTCATGAAAATAGGTAAGCAGCGGATGACAATGTTGTTTGATCATTCGACTCGGAAGAAAACACAAGATAGAGAAGATAGGCTAGTCGGTGACGTAAAAAAAGCATCAAAGGAGTGACAAAAGAGAAATAAGAATGACATAGAAAAAAAATGCAAAAACTACGGTGATTTCACCGCAAGGAAAACAACATATCCTCTTCAAGGAGAATACCATGACTCTGATACCATGTTAGAAACAAGAGACTAAATTGGAGAATGGATTTGTGTATTATTAAGTATATTTAAATTGTCTATTCAAGTTGTCTATTTAAGTTGTCTAAAATGATACAATATAAAAGGATATTTATAGGTAGTAAGGCAGCGTTTGGTTTGAAAGACATAGTCACTGAGACATATAGACACAGTAGTACACGTTCATTGTTTGTTTACTGAGACATGGATTCTTAGTAGACACGGAAGGACACGCAAATACACAAATACACAAAATTTGTGTACTGGACCAAATGGTGGAACACAAATTTTTAGACACGGACACAATTTTTTTCCATTTTTTTTTAGTTTTGTCCTTTACAGATCTTCTTTCTCCTTCTTCCATTTTTCACGTTATCCCTCTCTCTGCATCAGTTCTTCTTCCTTTTCTTCCTCGTACCCAAACCACCATCTTCACCTTTCTCCTCCCTTTCTCCAACCAAACAACCATTGTCTTTCTTCCTTCCCTCCTTCTTCTCTCTTTTTTCTTTTATTCTTCGCTTCTATTCCATCACCGCTGTCGTCGCCTTTTGCCATGGTTGCCTTTAGATCTGTTTTTCATGTTATCCCCAGATTCATTATTATTCTTCTCCCTCTTTGAGTCTGCCACTTTCGCTTCTCCCGTGCATCCTCTCCATTGCCGCATCTCTCCTACTCTTCCTTTTTGTCCACTCTTTTTTTGATTTGTTTTAATTTTTCTTCTTAAAGAAAATCAATTGTTGAGTTAATTATCAAATAGAGTTCTTGCTGCCATTAATGATTAAATTTATGGTTAAAATTATTGAAATTTTTTGTTATTTATTTTTTTGGGTTGACGAAGAATCTGGTAAGCAGTAATGGTGGTGGTGAAGGTAGATGATGAGGATATTATAGTCTTTTCAATAATTTCTGTGTCTTATGTGTTTGTGTTCCAAACATAAAATATGTATGAAAAAATATAGGGAGCCAATTGAGTATCTATACAATGTGTACAACGGGTGTATAGGGATGTTCGATTCAGTAGGATATCAGATGTTTATTATCCCTGGTACCCGAATGGTTATTCTGGATAGTATGGATGTATTGTGTTTGAGAAATTAGTAGTATTTTACCTTGGATGTTCATTTTTTAATTCATATTGGGCCAAATAAATAGCCCATTATACACATTATACAAATACTCCATTGGCTCCCTAGCGGGATTCAATATATATACATGTATTTTGTGTCTATGTCTTTTTTATTTATGTCTCCGTATCTATGTTCTTTGATATACACTAACCAAACGCAGTCTAAGAGAATCGAAATAATAAAGACGTAATCTCCTATAATAAATATTTAGATATACTAAATAATACTAATCGATCCTAATTATATTTTAACAGTTTTTTTTATTTTAAAAAGTTATTAATTAATTTTTTATTATGCCTTCTATTACTAAATATAAAAAAAAAGTTAGAAGATTAAAGAATTGATGAAAAGAGAAAATAATTGAAATATTTTTGTTTTGTCTCTTTTATTAATTATATTTTCAATAAAATTTAATGTTTGTGTTAATA
>NC_029789.2:141298490-141300562 GCF_000816755.2 Arachis ipaensis | reverse complement strand
GTTATTGTTATTATTTTTATTTTTTTTATAAAATTTAAAAAATAAAAAATATTAAAAATAAAAACAAAAAATAAAAATACAAACCAAACCCATTCTAAATATTTTCAATATATAAAAGGTTTCAACTATAAACTATTATTCACTTTATTTTATGATTAAATGACTAATGACTAATATCTAAAGTTTTTTAAACTTTAATTCACTAATAAAATAATTTTATTAGGGTTGATATAATATGAAGATAAATTAAAGCTTTTCCTTATAGTAATTTAAAAGGTAGCACTATTCAAATAAAATGTGAGAGTATAGCATTACTAGAAGTTTTCTATAGACATGCATATACATAATTACATATACAAATAGTCTTTTTCATGTAGTTGCAAAACACATACTAATTTTTCAGTAGGATTGCACTATTTTAATTAACTAACATGTTCGGTTTAGGAAGATTTTTTTTTTTTTACCTTTTAAAATAATAAACATTTCATAAAATTGAATCATTTTACCATGATTAACCAGCTTTTCTGAATATAAATAAGCATCTAAAAATAAAATAATAATTTGATATAGTTAAGAATTATTACCAATATTATTATTATTATTAAAACCAGTAGCGTAGAAACAAAAATTTTATAAAGAGACCGAACTAAATACAAAATAAATTAAAATATAATTTATGACACATATATCAAATAAATAATTGCATTATATAAAAGTCAACATTCTATTACATATTTAAGATTTTGATATTTTAAATTTGTTCAACAATATTTAATAAAACTAAAATCATCAAGTATAATTTTATTTTGTTTGGGCCACCTTAATCTATAAATAGACTAGCTAGTTTATTATTTTTATTTTAGTCCAACCCACATAAATTACAAATTTAGTACATATTCAATTATTCATATTTATACTCTTTTATTTATTTATTTTTTTAAAAACACTAGCTACTTGCTGCTATTATACATAATACACATTAAGTTATTCACATATAGTTTTCTTTTTGTCTAATATACTAAGTTACTAACATATATATTTAATCCGTAATACACATTATATATAATAATACTACTACTACTAGTTTACTACTAAATTATTTTTAAAAAAATTAGAGAAAATCATAGTCACCTTAGGCCTCTGTATATAAATCTGCCATTCATTAAAACCATGATAATTAAATTTAGGGATAAATACTGTTTTGGTCCTTAACGTTGAGGGTCATAATCGAAACTGTCCCTGATATAATTTTTGACTTAAAATCGTCCTTTCTAATAAAATTTTTTNNGGGGGGAAGGGGAAAGGGGAGGGGGATGGCGGCGGCAAAGCTTGGAGCCGCCGTCGCCGTCGTCGTGGCCGTCGCTGTTGGGGATCGCAAGGGAGAGAGGAGATGTGAGTCACTGTCGCCGCCTCGCAACCTCGCCACCTCGCCGCCTCATTTGCATTGCTTTCTGCTTCTTTATCTTGCTTTTGCTTTCTTGCTTTCTGTTTCTACTTCTTGGTTTGTTGTTGTTTGGTGTTGTTGCTGTTGTTTGGTATTTTTGTTAGTGTTGGTGTTGGTGGTGGTGGTGGTCTTGCTTTTTGTTTCTGCTTTTTGGTTTGATGTTGTTGCTGATGTTTGGTGTTCTTGGTGGTGGTGGTGGTGGTGTTGGTGCTGGTTGTGGTGGTGGTGGTGATCTTGCTTTCTGTTTCTGCTTCTTGGTTTGGTGTTGTTTGGTGTTGTTGCTGATGTTTGGTGTTCTTGTTCTTGGTGTTGGTATTGGTTGGTGTTGGTGGTGGTGTTTGTGTTTGTGTTTGGTGTTGGTGGTAGTGTTGGTGTTGGTGGTGGTGGTGGTGGAGGAGGTAATTGTGCTGGTAGTAGTAAGGGTATTTTTGTCCAAAAAAAATTAAAAGGACGATTTAATACGAAAAAAACGTTAAGGATAATTCTAAATCGAAAATTACGTTGGGATGGTTTCAATTCTGACCCTCAACGTTAGGGACCAAAACAATACTTATCCCTTAAATTTACTTTCAATATACTGAATGTAAGATATTTCACATAATTTTTTAATTATATTTTTATTTTTTTA
>NC_029789.2:141296295-141298385 GCF_000816755.2 Arachis ipaensis | reverse complement strand
AGGCGCGTGAGGCGCGTGACTTGACCATTATATTGTTAGTGCGCGTCAATGTCTGTAGTAAACGTCGTCGCTTGGACACATGTTGTGTTTTTCCTATGCTGACGTGGCCCATCTGCATTGGGACCCATACCGACACGTGGCTCCACTTGGACCACATTGTACGTTGTATTGTACCATCATAGTCATTGAATGATGAATTCCATGGCTCCAACCAATAACCAAAAAATTGTTCCTGTATTGTTCGTTTAGCAATCAATAACATCATCTCATCATATATCCAGTTATCCACCATAGTACTATGGACTACTATCTATACCTTATTTAATGGATAAATATAGCATAAATTATAGTATCTTACATTTCATTTCTCTGATTGAATTTACAATACTACTAATCTTTAGTTAATAATTTAAGGTAGTGTTTGTTTTGAGGTATTGAAATAGAGAATGAAAGATTGAAATTTAATATTATGTTTGTTGGTGTAAAAATTGGTATTAAATTTTTTGTATTTATCTCTAAAATTTCAGTATTTCAGTACTTCCAGAAAGCAGGGACATAGGAGACTAAAATTTTTAGAGATAAAGACTGAAACTTTAATAACATTTTATACCTAAAATATCCTCATTTCAATTAATTAATTCTAATTTTATCCTTTGTACAAATTAAATTAGAATTTTATTCTTATTTTAATTTCTGTCTTCCACTTTACACCAAACAGAATACTAAGATTTATTTCAATCTCTGTCTCTTAGTCTCAGTCTTTCAGTCTCAGTCTTTCCGTATCTGTCTCTCCACCAAACGCTACCTAAGTGCAATGTTTTTAAGTACTACATACATTTAATGTTGTTAATTTTTTTTAAATAAATATAAAAAAATAGATTTTAAATGTGTGATTTTTTTCAAATGTTAGAAGTGTAAGAAATTGTGTAAAATTTTCGTCGATTGATTTCTGTTCAGCAATAACTACCTAAATTGATATTGGGAGGACAAAAACAAATATACATGCAAAGAATTCTAACGATAAAATTAGTCATTATCCAAGAGGTATTAATATTAGCATAAATAACATTTTTTTTATAAGTATTTCTACCTTGTATATATATACGTGGCATATTTTGCTGAAGTTAACGAGATATCAATCTTTAAATACTTTGTGATCCAATTATGTTGCCATGTATATTTGGGTCGAATGGGTGCTTCAGATTCAAAATATTTTTTTTTAATTGGTTAAGACATTTTACTTCTACATGCCTATAAATACATTTAAAAACACTCATTTTTATACAAGATTTAAAATACACCAATGCACTAAGTAGTTAACTAATAATATTGTTGTGGCCTGTGATCCATTCATTAATTTCGGTAGCAAATGTTCATGACCACACGTTTTCACATTTAGACTTTAGAGATAATAATCATTTATTTTAGATGCAACTCAAAGGGACCCTAAGTATGCCCTAAGAAAAGAAAAGGTGTTTTTGAGTGTAGAAATTAGAGAAGTGATGAAGGCGACAGTGTGGACAATAAGAGCAAAAGATATCTACCAGCAATGAATGTGGGAAGAGTTAGAAGCACCACTATGAAAGTGACTTTTCTAAGTCTAATGTTTGATTCCATCCAAACCTAAACGAACTTCCCTCTTATACCCACCATGCATATCCACATTCCTTTTCCATCATCATCACCCATGGTTATGTTTCTTCATCCATATATGTAATAAACATATTTCATCTCATCAGTTTGATGAATTTATTATTAGGTTTAATTACAATATCGATCAGTTAGTTTTATCAAAATTTCAATTAAATTTTTAGTATAAATCCAAAGTTTTGTTTAGATAGAGATATAATTACAAAATTTGATATAATATATGAACCTAATTAAAAAAGAAAAAAAAAACATAAAGACCTACTTAAAAATTCGATAAAACTATAGATGTCGACAAAATAATTAAATCTTATTATTGTTGTTGAAGTTGATATATTTTATAACAAACTAACAATATGTAAGATTACAACAATAAAAAAGACAATATTAGATCTTATATAGTTACTATTATAGTTAAAATCCAATAAAAGTTCTCAGTTTAA
>NC_029789.2:141283734-141296286 GCF_000816755.2 Arachis ipaensis | reverse complement strand
TAATTAAATAACTAAAAAAATATATATATTTTTATTGATTAAATTTTTAAAGTGATTTTTTAGATTCGATATGTGTACCAATTTAACTCCTGAAATTCAAATTGCATTAATTTAAACATCGAGATTGAACTCCAGACGACATACTAGTTCCTTAGTCTATTTTTTATGTGAGTCAATAGTCGGACTACTGATGTGGCATCATCACTCATCCCACATCGTCATCATCCTTTTTCTCATCCCTATCTCCATCCCTCTCTCCCTATTCTTCCCCCACCCCCCATCACCTCTCCTTCTTCTACCACTTTCTCTCTCATTCCCACCTTCCACCACCTCCTGCTGCAAGTCCCTTTGTCGCTGCACTATCCCCTCCAATCTCCTCCCCTTCCACCGACTCTGTCATCTCTTGAACCCCACACTGCCACACCTTTCTCGTCTCCGATATCACCTATTTCTCACAAATTACTTCAAGCACAAACAACTTCTCTAGCTTCATCCGCCAGCTCAACATCTATGTATGTATCTCTTTAATTTGCTTTCAATTTATATTTGTTTTTTCTATTTTATTCGGTAATAGATAATTGTCAAATACGCATCGGAGATTCAGAAAAATTGATACAGACCGCTGAGAATTCACCAATGACAACTTTGTCAATGGTCAAAATAATTTGTTGGTCAATATTAAGAAAAAGAAACATCCGCATGGTGTAGATCATCAAAAACCACTGACCATGAAAAACAATTCTGATGAAGCACCAGCAAATGATAGCCTTTGGAAGGAAGTGGAGAATCTAAAATCTAACAAAAATTTTCTCATGCAGAAGTTGGTTAAACTCAAGCAGCATCAAGAATATGTCGAGAATAAGCTGCTACTCCTCACTTATCGCCTTCAAGGAATGGAGAAGCACCACCAGCAGTTGTTATCATTTTTTGTCATGGTTGCTCAAAGTCCCGGCTTCAAGGTTCAACTCCTTCAACCTAACAAAAACATTGTTGGAGGAAATGGGAGTGGCGACAGGTGTTATGGCAGTGGAAGGGGAGGAAGAGGGGAGAAAATTAGAGGAGATAGTATGGTGGTAGAAAGACTTGCAGCAGGAGGTGGTGGAGGGTGGGAAGGAGAGAGAAAGGAAAAGGAAAGGGAGAGGTGACGGAGGGCGGGGATGATAAACCGCTATTTTATGGTTTATTTTGTCTTGAATTGAGCAAATTTTATCAATTATTCTCACACTTATTTATTTAATTCGCATGTTTTACATTTTCCTTCCTAATTCCGTGCTTTGATTGAAAACATGTTTTTTGGCCTTAAATTACTAATTTTTAATCTTCTTTTATTACCATTCGATGCCGTGATATATTTGTTAAGTGTTTTTAGGTTTTCCAGAGTAGGAATGGCTTAGAGGATGGAAAGGAAGCATGCAAAAGTGAAAAGAACACAAGAAATTGAAGTTTGGAGAAGCTGGTAGCGACGCGCACGCGTGGACGACGCGTACGCGTGATCAGCGCATCAGGAAATCGACGCGTACGCGTGATCAGGATTTTGTCAAGCGACAGGCTGTGCGTACGCGTGACAGAGCGTCACGTGCTGCAGATATCAGAAAACGCTGGGGGCGATTTCTGAGCTGTTTTTGGCCCAGTTCCAAGCCCGAAAACACAGATTAGAGGTTGTATAGATTCAATTTCCTTTTTAATGCAATTTGAGGTATTTCATGTTTATTGCTTCTTCTTTTATTTGTTATCATTGATTCCTTGCAATTGTTGGTTGTAGATTTTACATTCTCTTATTATTTTTCTATGCTTTTATTTTGTGCCTACCAAGTGTTTGATAAAATATTTGGTTGGATTTTAAATTAGATTTTTATGTTCTTAACTTGGATTGATCAATTAGAGACTCTTGAGTTATCAGAATTCTTTTGTTGATTGGTGATTGAGACTTGCTAGTTGGCTTAGGTTTCACTAAATCTAGTCTTTGATTAGGACTTGTGTACTTAAATTGATTTTTGCTCACTTGACTTTCCTTCATTGTTAGAGATTAACTAAGTGAAAGCAAAAGGCAATTACCATCGCAATTGATGGTGATAATAAGGATAGGAATTCCAATTCTCAATTCTTGTTAGGATTGTTCTTAGTTGTTATTTTATTTTCTTGTTATTTATATTACTTGTCTCTTATTACAAAATCCAAAAAGATACCTTTCCATAACCAATAGTAAAAAACACTTCCCTGCAATTCCTTGAGAGACGACCCGAGGTTTGAATACTTCAGTTTATTTTTATTGGATTTGCTTTAGTGACAAACAAATTAAATTTTGATTGAGATTTAATTGTTGGTTTAGACTATACTTGCAACGCGATAATTTTTGTGAAATCTTTACCGACATTTTTCCTCCGTCAGGGGAAGAAGAGGGATGGAGATAGGGATGAGAAAGAGGATGATGATGTGGGGTGAGTGATAATGCCACGTGGTAGTAGTGGTGCCACATCAATAGTCCCGCTGTTAACTCACATTGGAAATAGGCCGAGGGATTAATATGTCGCTCAGAGTTCAATTTCAAGGTTCAAATTAGTGCAATTAAAATTTTAAGGGTCAAATTGGTGCATGGATAAAATCTAGAAAGACCACTTTAGGGATTTAGTAAACTTTTATTATGGCTAGCTGACTAGCTCACTATGAATGGACTAGGGCCGCACCATGACCTAGTAAAGATTATGCTTCAAATACTAGAATCATGCAGCAAAGATATAAACTAAGTGATAAATAAGATTGCCTTTTAAACAAGCTGCACTAGGTTCAAATTTAAGTTAAGACTGAGATGAGGTATAAAAATTTCCAAAATATGAATGTATAAATGTGTGAGTAGTATAATGACAAAAAAAAAACTGTATTCTACTAAATTATAAAAAGATCTATTATAAGAGAATTTTCAGACTAAATCCCCATTTTGGTATCTGAGATTCACGCGATTATCTATTTTGGTCCCCGAAATTCAAAATTACCTATACTGGTCTTCCAGATTCAGATCCGGTCATCAAAGTGGTGCCTCGACTCTTTCCAGCGATGACTAGGCAAATGGAGTGCTGAGATGGCATCCTCCTTACCATGCTGGACGCTGCAACGGCTAGCTGACGTGGCGAGAGTTGTATTTATACCCAATTTAGTCCTTGAAACCCTAATTATCTTATTATTTATCTGAGTTAGATTCTTCTTCAAGCTTCTCCTCCTTCCTCTTGTCATTTTATTCCTCTTTATGTTCTTGTTATTGTTGCTCTTCTCCTTGTTAAAGATTTGTCATTCGTCGCTATTAGTTGAGGCACCATGATGGGTGGTCGAAGTACCGCATATAGAAGCTCGGTTCGCTCTCCTTCGAACAGTAACTAGGTCAGGTCGCAAAGACAGAACAAAAGTGCGAAGGTGCTGGAATGGTGTGGGTGTGGCAGCCGTCCAGTTCTGCAATGGTCTAGAACATAATCAAATCCAAACAAGCCATTTTTTGGATGTCTCAATTATAATGTAAGTTAAACATATGTGAATTTTGTTTGTTTGTTCGTTTGTTTCATTTCATCTTTGGTCGGTTGATTTCAGACAAGAGAAAAGACTCGGTGTGGTATGTTTGTTTGGGCTGATATTAGACAAGATGAAGGTGTTGAGATAGCAAATTCTAACAAAGTCAATGGTGAAATGAAGATGAACCTAGCAATGAGGGTTGGAAGTTTGAAAGCTAATGTAAGGAGTCAAAAATTCATGATCCATTTGTTGCTGGTAGCTGTGTTCATGATGGTGGTGTTTTTGTCATTGATTTGTTACAGATTTTGAAGTAAAAATGATGGAGAAGATTCATGTATAATGTGATGTAATGGAAGGTGTATTGTGTAATAAATATTTGAATTGAATTAATAGTTTAATTTGTATAACTTTTGTCACTCACACATGATTCAACAACAAAAAAGATACATAAACTAACAAAGCTAACCTATGTTTAAATAGGGTTGCATAAAGCAACTTAAACCAACCATCCTGAGTCATATTAAAGTAATTATTATAGTTGAACAAAAGAGATGCAAAAATAAGCATCATGAGTATTAGCATCAAAAGATCTAGTTAGATAACAAAACAACCATATCTTAAGAGGGCTAATCTAAGTAGCCATTGTCTAAATTGTCTAAATTTTAACAAAATACCAAAGATCTAGTGCCACATACTAATGTTCATAACTTTTCTAAATATATTTAATTAATTTCTTCAAATTTTCTTTCTCGGTGCCTTGAAACTGAGAGTAGGCACAAACTTCATGATACTTGTCATTCTTGATGTTGTTCCTGAGCTAGCACCCTGCAATGGATTGACTGTGGCAGAATTTGCTGGTGGAGAACTTCTTCTTATTGCCGGTAACTTTGCAGGCTTTATATTTCTAGTAACCTATATGATGTAAAAATATTCAGGTTTCGAAGTCAGCTTACAGTAACATGTTATGATATAATAATGTCATTTATATATTTACATGCTGAGAGTTCTATTGTTCAGAATAGGTGGGTTGAGACAATTGAATTTCGACTGGTTGGATATCACTGGCTGCTTCAGCAATAGGTGTTGCATCAGTAGGTGGCACATTTCCTTCTTCAGCTTCTTGGTTGGTTCCATCAGGGGCAGCAGCACATGTTTGATCAGCTGGTGGATCACTTTTTCCTTCCCCTTTTTTATTTTTTTCAGCAGTCTTAACCGTAGCAGCAGCAGCTGTAGTAACTGCATCAACCAATTTCTTCTTTTTGCAGTCTCTCTTGATGTGACCTTTATCACTAGTAACTGCAACTAAATTTTTTAAGCTGCCTTTTCAAATGAGTATTATCATTTTTCTTAGTGTCAAGTCTTGATCTCTTTCCACCTCCATATTTTTCATCAGAGTCCATTCTTCTTTTCATCTCCAATTTTCCTGGTAGCCTCTTAACCTTTGGTGTAAGTGGCTTATTGAACTCTAAAACTTTTCACAAAGGTTTTCCATGTATTGGATTTATGTGGTAGTTATATGTTGTCTTGTATGATTCCATTGTCACCAATGTATAACAAAAATCTTCTGGTGGCATGTTCACCCTAGAATGGCAGCACATGCATGTACACAAGAAATTCCTATAATAATCCAGCAAATATGAAAATATTGAGATAACAATACTAAAAGAAAAAGTAGTCCAAACACTATAAATATTACCTGTCAGCATCCAAAATTGGCATATACATAATTTTCTTTTCCAGATCAACAACATGGTTTGTGGGATATCCATGAACCTCAAATTTTTCATATCCATCATCTCCTGTCCATATAGGGTGCCAATCTTAGATTCCTTTCTCACTTTCTCCAACCTACTCTTGATAACTGGTGGTAGTTTTTCAATATGGTTGCTCAATTTGATTTTATTCCTTGCGATGGTTCTCATGACAAATATTCGGACCTCCTCCAAAAAAGTAATGATAGGCTTTGCTCTACTTCCTTAATTTTGGAGTTGAACACCTCACATGCATTGTTGCATATGCTGTTCAACTTTGGGTTATGACTAAATTGGCACTTAGTCCATGACTCTCTTAGCCACTTGTCTAGATATTTCCAAGCATCCTCATTAATCCTTTTGATCTTGTCTATGGTATCCCTAAACTTTTAGAATGTGGTAGCCCAAGCACATTCCCATAGTAAACCCCTTAATTTCATATCTTTCCAGTTCTTGTTGAAGTTTCTCCACAAATGCCAGACATAAAATCGATGATGCACTCCAGGCATCACCTCCTGCAATACAGGAATCAGACCCTGCCACAAAAATGAACAATGTAATCTCATATGCATAAGACTCGCCATTAGAAAAGTCCCTAATTAATATTATCGATCCCTATAACAGTCCCTCACTTTCAGTTATGGCTCAGACATTGAAATTATGGTTGAAAAGCTTATGTAAATGTTACCTTCTGCATGTCGGATATGAAGCATCATCTGTTGTCTTTGTAGTATCCTAAGCCTTGGTGAAGTAATGCGAGAAACTATTTCCAATTTTCTTTGTTTTCTACATCAACAACTGCCCAGGCTATCACATATATACGATGATTGGCATCCTGCCCAACCGCGGATAGAATTTGGCCACCAAATTGAGTCTTGAGGAAGGCACCATCCAACTCAATTAATGGCCTACATCTAGCTTTGAACCCATCCTTACAGCCACTTAAACATACCTACATTTTATCAAATATAACGGTTCCATCTGGTTGAGGAATGGTGCCAATCTGAATAGTTGATCCAGGATTGGCTTTTAGTAATGTCAGACCATAGTCTCGCACCATTATGTACTGTTTCTTTTCATCACCATACACGATACCTCTCGCATCATACAATGCCCTAGAAATTAAATTTTTATTCAAAGTAAGATCAAATCTTGTCTTGAAATATGTCATTGCCTCACAATGCTTGAAATTTGGGTACATTCTAACATTTTCACCAATTTACTACACACCCAATTATTATTGGCAGCCCTATTTCTATCCTCTCTAGCACAAGTGTGATCATTGTTGAATGTTTTTATTTGCCAACAAGTATCCTTAAGGTTTCTTGAGACATATACCGGCCATGGACATTCCTTTACTTTACACATAACCCTCACTCTTTTGCTATTATTTTTTTTTTAATCTAATCCTCTTTTCTTCCTGAATTGTGTGCTCTTTAACAGCCTCTTTGAACTCTCATTTGGTGGTAAATTTCATACCAACCTACAGCACTAACTCTCCAAACCTACCTTCCTCTCTAAACAATGAACAACCATCATCTAAGTCAACATCTGTTAGCTCCTCATCAGAGTTGGAAGGGGTCTTCATCTCTTCAGAATGTCACAAATTAGCCCCATCAGAATCAGCACCAGGATCAAGTCCAAAGTCTGCACCATCACTCGTATTACCAACAAAATCAATGTCAATTTTACCATCTGAGACATCTTCCACTATTCCATCATCTTCAATAACAATCTTTTCCTTAAATTTTGCAAATGTAGAGGCAGGAGCATGTTTATACTTAAGAGAATTTTTCTTACCTGTGACAGGCACAAACCCTTCATCTGAAGATGAAGAACTATCCTCCAAACTTGGCCTATATAATTCATCTTCTGCACTTTTATAAGAGTCAAAAGAATCATCATCATGAACTGAGGCTTGAGGAACATGTGCTACTCCTCTCTTGGAAGCAGACCTTGTGCAAGGCTTTCTGACTTGGGTGGACTTGGTGGAATTTTTTGCCCTTGTGGAGTTGGTGGACTTTTTTGGGTTAGAGGGCTTGGAGGATATTTTTGGGTTAGTGGACTTGGTGTATTTAGTTAGGCTTGTGAATTTGGTGATGTTGATAAGCATGGTGATCATGGAAGGTATAAGGGACTTGGTAGTGCTGTTGGATTTATTAAAAATATTGGTAGGCTTAGATGGTTGTGGTTTAGGTTTGGAGTTAGACTCTTGTTCATTTAGCTTAGAATTTGGAAAGGGAGCATCAACTAAAGTGAGTTTAGAATTGGAAATTGGAGCCTCATTTGGTCCTGTCCAACATCTTCGTCCAAGTAGATAACACTGGTATTACCTTCTAATACCTCAGGAAGTGAGACACTATACTCATAATATACTTCAACCAACCCTTTGTTTCTCTGAGCATGGTAACATATTTCCATAAGTTCATTATCGTTATCTAGATTCCTCAAACCAACTTCTAGGTTCCTCCTAGGCACAAGCCACCAGCACTTTTGTATCTCACCATAATCAAGTTCTTTATAGTAGTTTCTCACATAAAATATGTCCAGAGTGTCCACATCAAAATCACCCAAACAAGCTTTGTTATCTGGAGAATAAACCAGTCTGTCATCTTCATTTTTTTAGAAATTATCCCCGTGATGTATCATGATATCAATAAATTCAGTCATCTATACAATAAAAAAAGAGAGAATATAACCTTAGATTAAAATTATGTAACATTAACATCATGAGTCACAGACAAATAGTATACATTATACACTATTTTTTGCATACTTCTAAAAACTAAAATCCAAAACTCAGTTTAAAATTGCAGAACTCTAAAAAACAGAAAAAAATAAATAAAAATAAATAGAGATTTATATTTTCTTATAAAGTATCAAGTTCTCCACAAAGGTTTTAACATTTTAAGTACTCATTTGTATACTCATTTGTTGAAAATTGAATGTAATGTAATTAAGGTTTACATAAAATTGTAGATAAAATTTTATCCGACTTTTTTTAAGTACTTATTTGATACTCTTATTTTAAAAAAGTAAAATGCTTTAGAAATATAAATAATACAATTAAAACTTTTAAATTTTTGGACAAAATTAAATTTTAGATGAACATTGAAAACATCTAATATAATTTTCTAATATATATTGGTACAATTTCTATAGATTATTGCACATTAGTACTTAAAAAAATAAAATATTACTAAAATTCTAACATAAATTTGTACATAACTGTATTACTATCTCAATTTTCATCGTTCTTGGTATACACATAGTTTTCACTACTTAAAATATTTTTTTTTTCTTTTTCAGCATACATTTAGTTATTTTTTCTTAGTAGAACTGCCTCAAGTAGAAGAAGATACATATAATTTCAATTGGACAATATAGTAACATGCTTAGTTATGGATAAAATTATAGTAAAAATTTTTATAGATGAGTACATGCAGATTTTGGTTTTTTATCAAAATTTACTCCACCGAAGTATTACTACAGTAGTAACTGATCACAATAATCAATAATAATTTTCTTTTAAGATTTCAATTGCAATTATTTTCTTCAAAATGTCAGAGCATTTTTCAGTTTCTATTTTATAGACTTTTGTTAATAAATGCTCTCAGCAACATGTATATTCAGTGTAAGTTTTAAAACAACTCAAAGATGAAAACCAAAATTCAAAAACTAGTTTAAAATTGCATAGCACTAACCCCATCAATATCATCCCATGTTTCATTCATAAAAAATAGAGCACCCCTAATAACCCAACCCAACGTATAAGCAATTAAAGAAACCTTAGAAAAAATAGTAGCAACAAAACATAAAGGTTTTCTATTGACAAGAACACTAACAATATAGAATACAATCATACATGCATTTCAAAAATAAATTTAAAAAAATAAAATCACTAAACTCCAGCATTAACGATTATCTTGGTTAAGAACGAGAGGAGAGCAACCTCCTATTCCTTTGAAACACTGTGATTTTCACTCTAACCTAGCCATGCGTTAATTCAACCTGGATGATAAATGATTTTAGAAATCCTTCACTGACGCCATTGATTAGAGATAAAGAAGAATGATGGAAGTAGAGAAAATGATGAATACTTTATTTGGGTCAAAACCGTTTTTCTCCCTTCATATGCATTAACGACGACATTTTCTACTTATTTGGGCGCCAAAAGGTAAACGACGCCGTTTCTTCATCGTCTAGTGTGGTAGGAAGAGTGCCATCTCAGCACTCTGTTTGCCTAGTCATCGCCGGAAAGAATTGATGGACCATTTTGATATCCGGATCTAAATCTAGAGGATCAGTATAAATAATTTTAAATTTCAAAAACCAAAATAAATAATCGTGTAAATCTCAGGAACCAAAAGAAAAATTTAGTCAAATTTTCAATTGAAAAAAATGAAGAAAATTTATACTCCTACTATAAATACCAAACACGACTTACAAATATTTTTCTAACATAACAAAAATCTTAGAATTTTTTATTCTTGTATTAACTTGTTTGTCGAAATTCCTTGAAAATATAATTTTCCATCAGAAGGAGAGGCAACAACTGACGTAATTAAGATTCACATTCTTCTTTCCCCACATTCTCATTAGATATAATTCTACAGTTGAGCAACTTTTAAGTTTGTTAATAGAAGCCATAAAATCCTTATTTTGAGAATAATAGGTCGAGAATAAAGTTAAATTATTCAAAAATTTATTTTTTCATCTAAATTTTTTTTAAATTAATTCGTGATAACACACTTTCAATATATAATTATTAATAAATATGTTTGCTTTAATCATGTATTTTCTTAGATTTGATCTCAAAAAAATAATTTGAAATAAGTATTGTTCCGATGATTACTTAAAATTAGGTTATTTTTGGAACTGAATGTGAGGTTTAGACTTTTTTGGACAGCGTCTAACTTTTGTTGGTTCCGAGATTCTGCCGTCCAAGTTCTTCGTAAGAAGGAGAAGATGGTACCTACAAGGGATTCTAATTCTTAAATTAGCAAAAATTTTAAGTAGGTTTTTAGTAGATTGGGTTCTGAATATATCTAAGGGTGTCAGTGTATTATTTATAATAGAATCAATAACTACTTTTTAGAGTAGTTTTAATTTTTTATGGTGGATAACCGTTCCTTTTTGTTAGAGAAGTTGTTAAAATCTCATTTCTAGATTACTAGGAAATATCTTAGGAGTCAGTTACTTATTTAGATAAATAGGGCTAGTTCCATGTCGTCGTGTCCGACCTCCATGAGGTTGGGTAAATTTTTTTAAATTGAGTTTTATTCATTTTAGGGTTGGCTGTATTTTTTGGCCAAAATATGAACAAGTACTACATTTGATGTTATTATATATAGGGATAAGTATTATTTTGGTCCCTAACGTTGAGGGTCAGAATTGAAATCGTCTCCATCGTAATTTTTTATTTAAAATCATCCTTAATGTTTTTTTTCGTATTAAAATCGTTCTTTTAATTTTTTCTGGACAAAAATACCCTCCACCACTACCGGCACCTTTACCTCCACCACCAGCACCAGCACCAACACCAACAAGAATAACAATATCAGGCACAAAGCAGAAACAAATGCAGAAGCAGAAATTCAACAAATCAAAGAATCAGAAATTCAACAAATCAACACAAATTCAACAAATTCAATAACTAAATCAACACAAGTAGAAGCAAAAAGCAGAAAAAATCAACACAAACAAAAACAGATACAGAAAAAGAAGCAGATGCAGAAGAAGAAGCAGATGCAGAAGTCGAAGCAGGACCACCGGCAGCTCATGGACGACGGAGCGACGACATAGGTAGTACAGCAGTGGCAGGAGATTTTAATACGAAAAAAAACGTTAAGGATGATTCTAAATAAAAAAATTTACGTTGAAACAGTTTTAATTTTGACCCTCAACGTTAGGGATCAAAATAATACTTATTCCTTATATATATATATATTCTCTCATTTTATTTTAGTTGTTTTTTGTTTTAAAAAAAGAAAATGAAAAGATTGTTGAATCTTCCAAAGGCTCGGTGGAAAATAAAGAAGTTTCATATGAATGAATGATGGTGTGTGTGGGACTGTGGGGCATTAATGGAAGCACGTGCTTGGCATGTGTCCGAGACTTATGGTAATTAGATTCATCTTCACTCACATCACATGCTCATTCTTGGAATGGTAACATCCCTAACTCATATATTCACACTTTACATAGAAATTTAATTTGTATACAAATTTTATTTTTTTATTGACATTTTGGATCAACTTCTACGGGGAACATTATTTAAATTTGACGTGTATGTGTAAAATGTTTGGTATATAAATAGTACTATTGACTATCTTTCTCTTGACTTGTTTTATATATAAAAACTATTTGGAATAATATCTTAAATCAATACAAAATAGGATAAATAAGTGTCACTTTAAGGCTGTATTATTACATAAAAAATATTTTATCTAATCACTCATGGCTTTAAAGGTCATAGAAATATAAATATATTGGGTTAAATAATAGGGAGATGCTCCCATAAAGATACGTAAAATGTCTTTTTGTAAAGACATTTACGTATCGCATTATTATTAGACGTATTAATAAATCGGTTATTTTTGAATTTTTTAACAAATTAGAATAAAACCGATTTTTTTATAACAATAACAATAAATTCAATTTTTTTTAGGAATTTAATTGTATTTTTAAATATTTAGGGATTTAAATGTCTGAAAAACAAAAAATCAGGGATATAATTATATTTTTATCAAAAAATTTAAAGATATTCGATTTAGATGATATAATTCGATCGGATCAAATCGGGTCTAATAATTATAATGCAGACAATTGGATTTATTATTGTTGCTATAATAAATCGATTTTGTTCTAGTTTATAATAAAAAATAAATTATTAACCAATTTTAATAAGAATATCCAATAATAACATGACATGTATGAACGTCTTTAAAAAACGACATTTTTAGTATCTTTATGAAAGTGATTTTCTAAATAATATTATAAAATTATTCTTTCAAGCTAAGTACCCACAAACGAAACACATATATAAAACCTTTTCTCATTTTAAGTGTCCATTTCATATCCATCTTTTTATAGTAGTGATGTGACTTCTTTACTTGGTTCCATATGGTTGGTATCAAAGATGCAACTACCTTCAAAATACAAGAAAACAAGTGTATTTTATCCTCTATTTTCTTGTATTAATTAACAGCACACAACAAACAAACATACAATTATTTGGCTTCAAAACAATCATACACATACTCATTAGCAAATTAATTATTAATTTTAACCATTTACATCA
>NC_029789.2:141280799-141283609 GCF_000816755.2 Arachis ipaensis | reverse complement strand
ATATTAAAATTAAATTCATACAAATATAAAAAAATAGAAATATATAGAATATTAGGGAAACACATGAAAAAGGAAGAGACATGTTGTAGCAGTTAGTACGACAAGGGTGGAGGCGTATCTATCTGTATCAGCGTTGGTTGCTGTCAAATGTAAGAACTAAAGAACACGTGTAACAACACAACAAGAAACAATACACTTGAATCTCTTTTTCTGGATTTTCAGTGATGCAATGCATCATAACTTTCCCTATTCAAACTCATTCACCTCATGCAACTTCAAAAGTCACTATATATATATATACCATTTAGTTAATGAAAACAAATAAATAAAAAATAAAAGTTACGTGTACATATGCATATATTTTTTTAGACATTAATAAAATTTTGGTATAACACTCAATTATTAAATTTTATAATTTCATTTTAAATTTTTAAAAGATACCATAAAATTTAATAACTAAATGTTATACCAAAATTTTTCAATATCCAAAAAAATTAGGCGTAGATATGAACTGTGTTAAACAGACAAATTGATATCATTAACAAGTAGAAATAAGAAAAACACTAAATAGATATTGATATTTGTATTTCTGTTTTTCAAAAAATATCTTAATTATCTTTTTATATTTAAATTTTTATTTTTCTTATCGCTATGGTTATAATTAAATAAATATTCATATCTACTGTTTTCATATTTCTGTGGAAAAAGTGTGATTATGCAAAATTTTCATGTTGTTTCTATTTTTTCAATCAAAATTGTGATTGTTTTATCAATATTATCTCAAAATAATAATAATAATAATAATTCTACGTACAGACTTGTACTATTTTACTAAATTTCGAATAATATATAAAAATAATATTTATAGATATTACACCTCATTCTAGTAATTCACATTTGCTTTCAATACCCCACCTTTATCTTTTTTTTTTTTTCTTCCTGATTTGGTCCCTTGTATTATTTTGTCACTCCTATTTTCTTTATTGTTGTTATTAATTTCTTTGGTGAATGGCACATGAAATGAATGATTGAATGGAAGCAGTAACAAGAGAAGAGAAGAGAAGAGAAAAGAATGGAAGAGAAGTGAAGTAGTAATGAGTAAATGAAGCATGCTCGTTGGTCGGTTCTATCAATGTTTTTTCTGTCTCTCTCATTTGTTTGTTTGCTTATACAAGCGGCAAAGTTAACTGCTACTCACACCAAAGAACCCCCCTCTCTCTTTCTCTCTCAATTCATTTTCTTTCTCTTTATTTTTTATATTTTCTTTTGTTTTCTCTCTCTAACAAATTCGGTTGAAGCTGCAAGGAAGAGACATCTTCTGCAGCTTTCACTGAGAGCAAGGAATTAGAACAAAAAAAATTCTAAACTTTGAAGGTTTCATTCAAGCTTTACTCCTTTAGCTGTGATTCTTGTGCACATGATCTAGGAGAGTTCTTTATTACTTCTATAGTTGGTATTTTGAATCTTGTTCAACCATTTTCTGGTGTCTCTTTCAGTGTTTCCAAGCTCATTTTCCCAAATCAAGCTGGTTCTTTCTTCTTTTCTTCTCTCTGTTTCTTCCCAAATTTGTGGACTTTACCCTATTTTAGGTAAAGGGGTTGGCCTATTTTCTTAAAGTTATTATCTTTTCTTTCAAAGAAGTAGGTGAGTGTGTTTGATTCTGAGGATATTTGTGTGATTTCTTGGGAGAATGCTTGATTTGTAGCTGAGGAAAAAAAAAGGAGAAGATGCCTGAAGGGATCATCACAAAAAAGAGGATACATTTCAGCAAACTATATTCATTTTCTTGTTTGAAATCTTCATTTGGAGATGGGCATTCCCAAATTGGTCAGAGAGGGTACTCAAGGATTGTGTATTGCAATGATCCTGATAACCCTGATGCAATTCAGCAGAATTATAGAGGGAACTATGTGTCAACCACAAAGTACACAGCTTTTAATTTCATCCCCAAGTCCCTTTTTGAACAGTTTAGGAGGGTTGCAAATATATATTTTCTTGTTGTTGCTTGTGTTTCATTTAGTCCATTGGCACCTTATACAGCTCTCAGTATTGTTGCACCATTGTTGCTTGTCATTGGAGCTACTATGGCCAAGGAAGCTGTGGAAGATTGGAGGAGGAGAAAGCAGGTAATCTTTTTCTTTTCTATTTTATTATTAATTATTATTTGATTTGATGCACTTTTTTATGCCTTTTTCATCATACACTGCCAATGTCACAAAACTTCTCTTCCAAAAGCTTAGGAATATGAATTGTTTTATATCTAAACCTCACCTTTATGCAAAAGCCTCTTTTTGAATTGAAATATGGAAAGTGTCTATCAATTAAGATCTGGTGTATGCTCATATGTTTAACATTAGAAATCTGATGTTAGATGACTTTTTCAATTCCATTATCTTACAATGCAGAGCTATTTACACATTGTTTCTGGAAACCTTTATGTTTCCCTACTTTGATTCATATAATATAATCTCTTCTTTCCAATTGGTGGCAGAAAGTTTTTGTCTTCCTGACCCCGAGAGATATAATTCAAAGAAACAACATTGTTTCATAATTGTTCTAGAATATAATCTAATGTTGCTTTTTTGCTTTGCTTTATGTTTTACTTAACTTGTTTGTCTTTTCTTTCTTTTTTTTCTTCAGATACTGTTGGTGATATGTTTTCTTAAGGTTTTCCTATCTAACTTTGGTTTATTTCTTCAGGATATAGAGGCAAACAACCGAAAGGTTCTGGTATATGGTAAAAATTATACATTTGTGGAGACTAGATGGAAAAAACTCCGAGTTGGTGATATTGTTAAGGTGTGTAAGGA
>NC_029789.2:141249305-141280731 GCF_000816755.2 Arachis ipaensis | reverse complement strand
GCTACGGAGACGGGGTTTGCTATGTCGAGACAATGAATCTCGATGGAGAAACTAATCTAAAGTTAAAGCACGCCTTGGATGCAACGTCTCATCTTCAAGATGAAAAACCTATCCAGAGGTTCAGGGCTATGGTTAAATGTGAGGATCCTAATGAAAACTTATACTCATTTATTGGAAACTTGCACTATGAGGGTAAAGAATATCCTCTTTCCTTGCAGCAGATCCTTTTAAGAGACTCTAAGCTGAAGAACACTGATCATATCTTTGGTGTTGTAATCTTCACCGGCCACGATACAAAAGTGATGCAGAATTCCACTGATCCTCCATCCAAGAGAAGCAAAATTGAGAGAAAAATGGATAAGATTATATACATCCTCTTCAGTACCTTGATTTTCATATCCTTTATTGGTTCTGTCTATTTTGGTGTTGAGACTAAAAGGGATACCAGCGGTCGCAGGTATCGAAGATGGTATGTTCGTCCCGACAGTACAACGGTCTTTTATGATCCGAGAAGTGCTACACTTTCTGCTCTTCTCCACTTTTTAACTGCTCTTATGTTGTTTGGATATCTTATTCCTATATCACTTTATGTGTCCATAGAACTTGTGAAAGTTCTTCAGAGTGTTTTCATCAACCGAGATCAGGAAATGTATTATGAGGAAATGGATAGGCCGGCTCGTGCTCGCACCTCTAATTTGAATGAGGAACTTGGTCAGGTTGATACTATATTATCTGACAAAACCGGTACTTTGACATGTAACTCGATGGAGTTTGTCAAATGTTCCATAGGAGGCATTCGATATGGCCGAGGTATGACAGAAGTGGAGAAGGCACTTGCAAGGAGAGGGAAAAATGTGGAGTCTCAAGTTGATGAAGCATCATGCGATTTTTCGGGCCAGGATAGTGACGTGGAGGACTCTCGGCCGCCAGTTAAGGGCTTTAACTTTAGAGATGAACGAATAATGAATGGGAAATGGGTTAATGAACCACAATCAGACATCATACAGAAGTTCTTTCGAGTTTTAGCTATTTGTCATACTGCTATTCCAGATGTAGATCAAGGGTCAGGAGAAATTTCTTATGAAGCTGAGTCACCAGATGAGGCGGCTTTTGTCATAGCTGCGAAGGAACTTGGTTTCGAGCTTTTCGCTAGGACACAAACAAGCATATCATTGCATGAATTAAACTACAAAACTGGAAAAAAGGTTGACAGGTTGGCTAGCTTCTTTTACTAATTTCAATGGTCAAAATCATCACCTTAAGTTTGATCTGGTTTCTAATTAAAAATAAATTTATAATATGGCTTTTGAAGTTATAATGTATAACTATTCAAACTTTTTCTGGCACAATTTTGTTCTTTTTCAAAATTGTGTTTAACTTACTGTGCAATCATCTGATTTTGATGAGCAGAGTGTACCAGCTTCTGCATGTCCTAGAGTTCAGCAGTTCCCGCAAGAGAATGTCGGTGATAGTGAGGAATGAGGAAAATCAGTTGTTGCTCTTATGCAAGGGTGCAGACAGGTTTTTATCAATATCCTCTATTTTTTTATTATTATTATTGTTATTATTAGAGTTCTGGGTAGTAAGTTGCATGTGGTGATGCTAAATTTTGCATTTATCCTGCATGTATTCAGTGTAATGTTTGAAAGGCTGTCTGAAAAAGGAAGACAATATGAGGCCGAAACCAAAGAACATATCAAACAGTATGCCGAAGCAGGCTTAAGAACTCTGGTAATCACATACCGTGAACTTGATGAAGAAGAATATAAGTTATGGGAAGTAGAGTTTTCAAAGGCCAAAACATCTGTTGGAGCAGACCGAGATGCATTGGTCGATGCCGCTGCTGATAAGATGGAAAGAAATTTGATACTTCTTGGGTCTACAGCAGTTGAGGATAGACTGCAAAAGGGCGTAAGTATAGATTTCCAAACTTTCTTTAACCTTTATGGTGAAAACTCATATGCAGTTGTTTTCATGTGAAGTTGATAGTTGAAAACCATTAGATGGTTTACATATTTGACTAAATTGTCATCTAACAGTTTTGAAGACAACTGTATGTGAGTTTCCATCTTATCTTGTTCAAACTTACTTGGGAAATACTTCTTGGATCTACAGACGATGAAGTTCGCTTTGTCTATTTGGAAGTGCAGGTTCCTGAATGTATTGAAAGGCTTGCTAAGGCAGGAATCAAGTTATGGGTGTTGACTGGGGACAAGATGGAAACAGCAGTCAATATAGGGTATTATGAAATACTACTTTTCGATTTTGTTTATATCTTCGATGCATGAAGTTTACACTATTTTGTTTTCCTTTGAACAGATATGCCTGCGGGTTACTTAGGCAAGACATGAAGCAGATAGTGATCACTCTTGATTCACCTAATATTATAGCACTTGAAAAGCAAGGGGATAAGGATGCTCTTAAAAAGGTAAATGAGCTTGAAAGTTTTTCGCAGTTGATTTTTCTCTTAATGTTGTAGCTTTTTGTATGATTAGGAATCTCTTGAAAGCATTAAGAAGCAAATTGGAGAGGGAATAAAGCAAATCAAGTTTGTGAAAGAGAGTACTAGTACAGATAAAGAGAGTTCTTCTTCATTCGGATTGATAATTGATGGGAAGTCTTTGGATTATTCGCTTAACAAGAACTTGGAGAATTCCTTCTTTGAGTTGGCAACTAGTTGTGCTTCCGTCATATGTTGCCGATCATCACCCAAACAGAAAGCTCGTGTAAGTATTATGAACATGCAATTTGAATTTCCATGGCATGCAAATAATGTAGTCTAGTAAAGAGTTGTTGGTGTTTCGAGTTGTGAAACGTTATAATCACATGATCCGAAATAATGCAGGTTACAAAAATGGTAAAATTAGGAACTGGGCAGACAACATTATCCATCGGCGACGGGGCAAATGATGTCGGCATGCTTCAGGAGGCTGATATTGGAGTTGGCATTAATGGTGCTGAAGGGATGCAGGTCCAAATATACATTTGCTGACATACCAATGAATGTCTCATAATATAATGTTTAATCAATTTCTAATGAATGAATGAGAAACATTTTATTGTTTTCTACAGGCTGTAATGGCAAGTGATTTTGCAATAGCCCAATTCCGTTTTCTGGAGCGTTTGTTGTTGGTGCATGGCCACTGGTGTTATAGGCGAATATCAATGATGGTAAAACCATGCATCCATCTAACTATTGTTGTGAATGCATTTAACTGCGATGTCCAAACCAACTTGGATTGGTTGATTGGTTAGCTCACTCGTCCGCTTAAACAAGTGTTAGGAATTCGAATTCCGCTTGTATATGCAGCAATTCATTGACCATCTTAGATCTATAACAGATTAATCTTTAGTCTGACAGATAAAAAAGACTGATTCCTGTTGTTGGCATATGAACTTAGGAACCATCATTGACAAAAAGCTTCTTCCCTGATAACTTGTTTTCATTTGTTAAATGCAGATATGCTATTTCTTCTATAAAAATATTGCATTTGGATTCACCTTATTTTGGTTCGAGGCGTATGCTTCGTTCTCCGGCCAAGCTGCGTACAATGATTGGTACATGTCATTCTACAATGTCTTCTTCACTTCACTTCCAGTTATTGCTCTCGGTGTTTTCGATCAAGATGTTTCTGCTAAACTTTGCTTAAAGGTACCAAATTGTCATTCATTTAGTTCCTTATGTTCATATCAATGAGTGTATTTGCTGAAATCTTTTTCAATCAATGTTTAAAGAGACTATGATCTACCATGTATCTATGGTTCCTGACTTACTGGTTTCTTTTGTTGGGTCCAATTTAAAGAGACTAATTTTCATGCTCTAAATTTTACATTATCATTCAATAGGAATCAAAAGGAATTGCCAACATGGTCCATTTTTATGTAACTATCCGTCACGATATGGCGTCAATTCCCATGATTTCGATGTGTTAGTGAATGAAAATCAGTATCTTAGTTTAAGTTAGTTGATTCAGTTGGTAGTTAAGGAACCCTTTGCTAACCATCCTCTCAATCTCTTTCTTACAGTATCCTTTTCTATATCTAGAGGGAGTAGAGGACACCCTCTTCAGCTGGCCGCGCATTATCGGCTGGATGGTTAACGGAGTCCTTAGCTCCTTAGCCATATTCTTCTTGACTGCAAACTCTGTCATGACTCAGGCCTTCAGAAGGGATGGTCAAGTGGTCGATTTCGAGATACTCGGCGTCACGATGTACACGTGTGTAGTGTGGACCGTGAATTGCCAAATGGCGCTTTCCATCAATTACTTCACTTGGATCCAGCATTTTTTCATCTGGGGCAGCATTGCATTCTGGTACGTATTCGTGCTGGTTTACGGCTACCTCTCGCCGGAAATATCGACGACGGCTCACATGGTGTTTGTGGAAGCTTGTGCTCCAAGTTTGCTATATTGGCTAGTTACCCTTTTGGTGGTTGTGTGTGCTCTTCTACCTTATTTTTGCTATAGATCATTCCAAAGTAGGTTTCTACCAATGTATCATGATATTATTCAGAGAAAACAAGTTGAAGGTTCTGATATTGAGATATGTGATGAGGTTCCTAAACAAGTCCATGGAAAACTAATACATCTAAGAGAGAGATTGAAGCAAAGGGAACTATGAAATGGATTTAGTTTCTAAGCTCATGTTATTGTTGGAGCTTTTTTTTTCACTCATTTTTTCCTCCCTCTTTGAAATTCCTATTGTTTAAAAATTTGTATAGTGAGGATTTGTGTAGCAATCACAATCACCTGATGTAGATTAGTTATGTAAAGTATTGTATCATAGTCTTTTGTATTTGTTAATGGAATCAAACAAAACATGTTCTACGTTGTATTTTTTGGTGTATATGACTTACTATATTAACACAAGATATTGTTTATGTCTTGTTAGTTTGCCATGTTGATTGAAAGATGTAACAGAGAAAGTTTGCTGTCAACATATGCAAAAAGTCAACCATGATTATTCTCTATTATTTACTATCTTGCCATCAAGTTGGAAATATTAGGAAGTGTGATTTCTTAGAGTATATTTTTTAAACAAGACAAAAAAATGCGTGAAAAAATGTAGGTAGATTATAAAATTCTAACAATCCAATTTTTAGTATGTTTATTAGATCATATTGAAAACTGAGTGTTATTAACTTATTTTCTTAATTATTATTTATTATTTAATAAATATGAATCGATTTACGGATAATTTTTTTTTTTTGTTTAAAAACGTTAAGTCATTAATATAGAAATATACATTACAAAGTTATAGAAGGCTAGCAAATAAAGCATATAATATCAATAATATAGTTAATCATCTCAATATATATAAGACTCAAGTTTACAATCATACGTCGTTAACATCGTATGGATCTAGTGAGAACACTCATAGCATAGCTCGATAATATTTATTTACATATGTACATATGACATCCCAGATATTCACCTGTCCAAAAAATTTTTAAATTGATACCCAAGCTAGCCTAATTCTTTCTATAATCATAGTCTCTTCTAAGATCACAAAAATTAGTGAAAGACAGTTTAGGTCTTCAAATATGATTACATAGGGTGTTGACAAAACAACAGCAACTATATAGTCCTTCTTTTGGTCCTTCTCTCTGACGGGTCGTGGAGTATATACACGCGGTTGAGATCGGGGTCTTTGTAAGCAAAAACTTCTAGTACATCATAGAAAGGTTCTCCTGTCTCCATCTATAACGTGGAAAGATGGGGTAAAAACTGAAGAGTCCTTAGTAGGTTTGGGGTAGTTAATTAGGTTCATTTTATGTTATATTTAACCAACAGCAATAAACCGCATAATACAAAAAATTTTAACAAACCAAAAATACAGAGAACAATCAATCAGAAAGTACACATGCACAGTCACAACAAACCACCGAATACAGATAAATCATGTGAGAATACAAGAAGGCTAAGAGCAAACTTTGGGAGTAAAATAAGGTTTGCAAGGAGTTTTAATAGGAGAGAACTTGTAGAAAATTTTCATAGGAGGATTTTATTCTTGTTCATTGAAACTATAGTATAGATGATGCTATATATATTTCTATAGCATTGTAATTAAAACATCATCAAAAAATAAGAAAGAAAATTAATTCACATCATATTTTCTTATATTGGCTTTGTTATAGTTAGTGCATTATTGTGGGTAGTGTTCAATTTCATATTACTTTGTATCTATTAGAAGTCCAAATTCCGATGCAAACTCAACGATTGATATCAAGAGCCAATATTATATTATTCATTATTTGAGTGGTAAAATTCAAGTTTGAATACAATGACTTCTACTGACTAAAACCCCAAAGTGGTTCCTGAGATTAGGCGAGTTAACCATAATTGTCCTTGACTTTCAAAATTTTCTAATAGTATCCCTCACATTCAGCTCCGGGACCCATAGTTGTCCTGCGACCCTTTCCGGCGCACAGTCAGCAAACGGAGTAATGATCTGGCACCTCCCATGCCATGCTGGAGCCAGCAACGGCTAGCTGACGTGGCAAATCTTAATTTTCTATCCAGCACAGTCAGCTAGCCGTTGTTGGCTCCAGCATGGGATGGGAGGTGCCAGATCATTACTCCGTTTGCTAACTGTGCGCCGGAAAGGGTCGCAGGACAACTATGGGTCCCAGAGCTGAATGTGAGGGATACTATTAGGGAATTTTAAAAGTCAAGGACGATTATGGGTAACTCGCCCAATCTCAGGGACCACTTTGGGGTTTTAGTCAACTTCTACTAGTAAAAATGTCAAGGTAGGCAAATGTGAAATCAAGAAGTTTAATGGAAAAATGATTTTTCTATTGGAGGATGCAGATGAAAAATATGCTTATATAACAGAAATTGCACAAGGCACTGGCGAAAAAAGAGAAAAAGTAGAGAATATGAAGGATGAGAATTAGGAAGAATTAGATATTAAAGCGTGGGCTGCGATAATCTTATGCTTTGAGAGGGATGCTGCTTTCTTGGAAGAAGCAATTGCAGCAGGCGTCTGATTAAAGTTAGAGAGTAACTTCATCACAAAGACTCTAACTAACAGGATCTACTTAAAATCCAAATTGTATACATGCAAGATGGAGGAAGGCACCTCAATCCAAGAATATATCAATAAGTTTGATAAGATTATATCAAACTTAAAGGATATAGATGTGAAGATTGATGATGAGGATCAAGCACTCATATTATTACTTTCATTACCGAAGTCCTATGAAAATCTGGTGCAGACTTTGATGCTGGTGGGTGACACTCTAGCCATGAATGAGACGAGGGCATCACTTTTAGCGGATAATCTACGTAAGGTTGCTACGAGTGTAATGTCGTCTTCAAATGGAAGAGAGTATAATGATCAAGCACAAGGATTATTTGCAGCTAGAGGGAGGAGTAATGAAAGAGGAAAAGGTAAGCGTGGAAAGTCTAGGCTAAAATCTATACCTCACGCGGAGAGAACATGCTTTAAATATGGTGAGTCTGGACATTTTAAAGCAAATTGCCCAAATAAGAAGATAAATTCCAAGAAACAGAACAATGACAACTCAAAAGAAAAACAAGAAGCAAGTTATGTCTCAAATGATGATGAAGATTGTTACTGTGTAATAGATGATTCTTACGAGATATCCGGTAAGTGGATGCTTGATTCTGGAGCTTCTCACCATATGTGTCCAAATAGGAAGTGGTTTACTACCTATCAATGGTGGCATAGTTTTGATGGGCAACAATCATGCTTGCAAAATTGTAGGGGTAGATACTATAAGAATCAAGATGCATGATTGAGTTATAAGAACCTTGAAGGATGTGAAATATATTCCTGACTTGTGAAAAAATTTGATCTCTATAGGTTTGTTAGAGAAAAATGGTTGCAAAATTGTTGCTGAAAATGGGATTTTAAAAATTGTTCGTGGTTCTTTAGTAATGATGAAGGGGGTTCGTCATGGTAATCTTTATCCTCTTTTGGGGACAACTGTTACAGGTGAGCTAGCAGTTGGAATCTGTGGAAGTAAAGACTAAACAGACTGCATGAGGATTTGACACATGAGGCTTGGGCATATGTCGAGAAAGGGTCTATTATTGCTTAGCGGAAGAGGTTTGCTGAAAAATATGAAGAAACCATAAATTGAGTTTTGTGAACACTGTGTATATGGAAAGGCACACAGGGTGAAGTTTTCTACAAGCAAACACAAAAGCAGAGGATTGTTAGACTATGTGCATACTGATGTTTGGAGTCCGGCTAAAGTTACTTCAATTCCAAGTGTGGTTTCAGGTACTTTGTTACGTTTGTTGATGATTATGCAAGGTATGCTTGGGTTTACTTCCTCAAGCATAAGAATGAGATATTTCGATACTTTAAGCGGTGGAGAGCAATGGTTGAAAACAGAACAAGTGGGAAGCTAAAAACTCTGCGATCTGATAATGGCACAGAGTATACGGATGGAGCTTTCAAGGAGTTCTGTGATCAGGAAGACATTGTGAGACACTGGACAGTTAGAGACACACCACAACATAATGGAGTCGTGGAAAGACTGAATCGTACACTACTTGAGAAGGCAAGGTGTATGCGCTCTAATTTTGGGTTAGGCAGAGAATGATGGGCTGAGTCAGTTGCTACAGCATGCTACATAGTGAATCGATCTCCACATTCTTCTTTAGATGGAGACACACCTCATAAGGTGTGATTAGGGGAACATACAGATTACGAGAAACTCAGAGTCTTTAGATGCACGACTTATTATCATGTCAAAAACAATAAATTTGATGAAAGAGCTAAGAAGGTAATCTTTTTGGAGTATCCAAGAGGGGTTTAAGACTATCGTCTTTGGAGCGTAAGTGATTCTAAGTTTGTAATCAGTAGGAATGTGACCTTTAATGAAAGATCCATGGTAGCTTTGTCTAAAGTTATGACGCCAGATGATGGTGATGTTGGAAAAACTATAAACACTCAAGTGATGGAGATAGAGTCTAAAAACCAATCAATAGACTCTAGTCCTGTTCAGGTGGAGCATCTTAATGCTACTCATGAAGATGAGGAGGACGATGAACTTGATCATGAAGAGATTCAGCGAAAAAATACACATGTATTACAATAACAACAACAGAATTCTTTGGCATTCATTAGGCCAAAGAGGAATTACAAACTCGTACAGAAGCTTAGGCCAGACAAGCCTCTGAGGCATTATCGACAGTTAAATTTGGTAGAGTATGCACTCTCGGTGGAGGATGATGAGCCAGTCACCTTCAAACAAGCTATCATGAACAAGGATAGTGAGACCTGGTTAGTTGCTATGGAAGAAGAGATGCAGTCTCTTCATAAAAATAAGACATGGGAGGTGGTCACATTCCCCGTGAAAAAGACTGCTATTCGTTGTAAGTGGGTGTATAAAAAAAAGAAGATCTTACTAAATCGGAATGGTACAAGATTCAAGGCTAGGTTAGTGACCAAAGGATTCATACAGAAAGAAGGAGTTGAGTATAATGAGATATTTTCTCCTGTGGTTAAACACACTTCCATTCGGATGCTTTTAAGTCTTGTAGCTCATGGCGATCTTGAGTTAGAACAACTAGATATGAAGACATCGTTCTTACACGGTGATTTAGAGGACGAAATTTACATGTATCAACCTGAGGGTTTCAAGGTTGAGGGTAAAGAAGGTCAAGTTTGTCGCTTGAGAAAGTTGCTTTATGGATTAAAACAATCTCCTCGGCAGTGGTACATGTGATTTGATTTCTTTATTTTAAAACAAGGTTTCTTTAGAAGTAACTATGATTGTTGTGTATACATTCGTAAGCTTCCTAGAGGTAATTATATCTATCTTTTATTGTATGTGGATGAGATGCTCATTACTTCCAAGAGTAAGGTGGAGATAGATAAGTTAAAGTTTCAACTTGGTGAAGAGTTTGAAACAAAAGATTTGGGTGCTACGAGAAAAATTTTAGGCATGGAAATTAGAAGAGAGAGATCAAGTCGAAAATTGTTCCTAAGTCAAAAAAACTACATTGAACGGGTTATCGAAAGGTTTGGGATGAAAAATGCTAAGTCGGTGGTGACTCCATTGGCTCCACATTTTAGGCTCTCAGGTAAACAATCTCCTACAACAGCAGAAGATAAGGCTTACATGGACAATGTACCTTACGCAAGTGCTGTAGGCAGCCTAATGTACGCTATAGCATGCACATGCCTAGACATTTCACAAGCAGTCAGTGTTGTTAGCAGGTTTATGACAAACCCAGAAAAGACACACTGAAAAGCAGTCAAGTGGATATTAAGATACTTGAAGGGTACCATTGGCATAGGTTTATGCTTTGGTGGTAAATCATCATGTCAAATTAGCAGTTTTGTTGATTCTGATTATGCTGGTGATCTAGACCGACGATGATCTACAACTAGTTATGTATATAAAATATATGGTGCTCCGGTTAGTTGACGATCGATGTTACAAGATACAGTGACACTATCTACTACAGAGGCTGAGTACATGACAATAGCAGAAGGGGTGAAGGAGGCATTGTGGTTAAGGAGTCTTCTAGATGATTTGAGTCTTAAGCAAGATTGTGTGAATCTTAGTTATGATAGTCAAAGTGCGATTCATTTGGCTAAAATCAGGTTCATCATGCTCGTACTAAGCATATTGATATTAGGTATCACTTTGTGCGTGATGTTATAGAGAAAGGTGACATTTCTCTCGTGAAGGTACACACAAATGAAAACCCATCAAACATGTTGACTAAAGTAGTGTTGGGAAACAAATTCTAGCATTGCTTGGATTTGCTCAACATTATTCCATGTTAAGTATTGCATGGCGAATAAAGGAACTACGTTTCGTTTGATCCTAGTAAAGGGTATGTAGGCAGTCATTGTTAAGATGATGCAACCGGATACGACTACTACAATTTGTTCGTTTAAAATTTGAATCAGTTTTTTAAATTGTGCCTGAGGTAGAGAATTGTGAGAATAAAAGAAGGCTAAGAGCAAACTTAGGGAGTAAAATAAGGTTTGCAAAGAATTTTAATAGGAGAGAACTTATAGGGAGTTTTCATAGAAGGATTTTATTCTTGTTCATTGAAATTATAACATAGATGATACTATATATATATTTTTTATAACATTGTAATTGAAACATCATTAAAAAATAAGAAAGAAAATTAATTCACATCATATTATATAGAGTAATCACATCATATTTTCTCATATTGGCTTGGTTATAGTTAGTGCATTATTGTGGACAGTGTTCAATTTCATATTACTTTGTGTCTATTAGAAGTCCAGATTCCGCTGTAGACTCAACAAAACACAAGTCAAGAAGCACACACACAATCACAGAAATACATATCACAGAGAAGTATGCGCAAACAAGTATGATGCATGTTTGTTCTATGTAGGCCATGAGTTCGTGTGTCGATTTACATCCCACAACCTGACATTACCTGAGAACAAGTCCCAGATATGACTTTCCATTGCGTACTGTACCTGCATATGTGTCGATATGGTTAAGAACACCATCAGTACGTGACCACCAGGCACCAGCAATCGTCGCAAAACTAGACGCCATAATATACGCATAATGGAAAACAGAAATCAACAGTGGGCGTCCCCCAGTTCAATAATAAATCATTACGTGAGTTTTTTCGATTTCGACAATCAATCAGTACGTGGATTTTTCCGAATTCAACAATCAATTAGTACTTGTACTAGTAGGGCTGGCAATGGGTAGGGTCAAACCCTAACCCTACCCGCATGTTAAAAATTTCATTAAAACTCTACCCTACCCTACCCGTACCCTAAATTCTAAATCCTACCCTACCCTACCCTACCCTATCCGCAGAAATATTAATTTTTTCAAAGTAAATATAAAATTCAATCATTCCAAATTTCATACATATTAATAATAAAAAAAAAAACTAATGCTCTAAATTACTAAGTTAACTAACTAGTTTAGTGATTACTTATGTATTACAAGTCATTACATAAAAGAGGTTGTGGGTTCAACTCTCACTTCTTTCTCTATATTTAATTTTTATAAAACATGTGTTATATATGGGGGCAGGTAGGGTAGGATAGGGTACACCCTAAACCCGTACCCTATCCTATCCGCAGGCATATCCGGACCAAGCTCTACCCTACCCGCAGTGGGTCGGGTAGCCTACCCTATCTGAATGGGTTGGGCCGGATTGAATACATGCGGATAGAGTATATATTGCCAGCCCTATGTACTGGAATATATATTTTTTTCATTATTTAAAACTCTTCTTTATCTTTCACCTCTTTCAATGTCTTACATACTCTTATGTCTTCTCTCGTACTTTTTTTTTATATGTTTTATGAAGAGGATTCAAAGATTCTAAGATTAGGTTGGTCTTTATAAAGTTTTTAAGAAAGATTATTGTTTACCATTTTCAGTCATATTATAATTTTTATTATAACATTACTTGAGAAAATTTTCAGCCATGTGATGATGAAATTTTTAATTAATGTCTTATGTGCATTAGGCTAAGCTTGGTGCATTATACAATATAGTCTTTAAAATACTTTTTATATGAATAATGCACTAAATTTGAAATTAGGTTCCCCTAAATGTATGATGAACTGGCTATTTGTTTATCTAACTTTGTGCAGCATAGCTATGTCCTTTCAATTAAGAGGGTAAAAAAATATTCAAGTATTTATTTATTTTTGTTAAAGTCAAGATAGTAAAGTTAGAAATATAGTTTGAGTGTTTATTTGAAATAGAGGAGAGAGATGAGAGTTCAATAGCAGATTTCAAACTCAAATCAAATAGGCAAATAATTAACTACTAAACTATAGGCTTAACAACAAGAGTCTTAAAATATTTGCCTATAACCTTGGGATATTTTTATATATCTCTAGAATTTTGTAACCATTCATTTTTTATTTTTGTTTTTATTTTTTTAAATATTGTACATTATCTACTTTTATAAATTATTCATCTTTGAACACAAAAAAGGTTTGGTCCTTGTGTCTGGGCTTAATAAATTATAGATCGTAGATCTAATCATAATTTACTAATTATCTGATTATTTATTTTGTGGATCTTCTATTTTTGGTCTGAAATTAATCCTATTACGGGAAATTTAAAAAGTTTAACTTAATCTTAACGAGTCGGGCCGGCCCATTACTGAAGTATCTACAAATTTGGGCCCTATGAACCCACAACCGAACCAAGATCCAGATATGGATCCGATCCTGATTGAACCGGGTTCAGAGATTCAGTAGTCCAGAGACAGTGACACTGGTTTTCCGTCTTCAAAATCGCGTGGGTTTCTCAGAGATACGATACGCGAAAATGGAAATTGGCGGATTCAGCGTCAAGCGTCAATGGCAGCTCCAACTCGCTCTCTCTGCTCTTCTCGTAACCATCTCTATTCTCAACTCACCGATTTTATGTTACTTGCTTCTTTTTTTTATTTTTTTGATTTCGGTTCATGTGATTGAAAAGGAAATCAAAATTGAAGTGATTATTATTATTATTTTCGAATACTTGAGCAAAAATATCGACACGGAATCTTAGAGATGTTCACGGTTAAGTATGATCATTTCAATTTAACTGTTGACTGAGCTGAGCTAATTGTGCGGCATTCTTAATGTGTGTGTTCATTGTTGAATTAACGTTCTTGATGATGAATTTTAACTAATGAATAATGATAAATTTCCGTTTTTTTTATTTATTTATTGATATTGATTATTATCCATTTATCTAGCATTGGTGCTTACATTCAGCTTTATTTGTAGTACCCTTGATCCTTCTGCATCATGATGATGATGATTATTATTATTATTGATTTATTATTTTTGGTGATTTCATCACATATGATGATTATTGTTTTATTCTTCATTCACATTTCTAGTGCATGTGCTTATATTCACCAATCACCGTCCCTTTTCATGTGTTCGTGATTTTTGTTAGACATTCACCACCTTTATGTTTGCTGTGGCTTGCTATTTTTTTTCGCTTTTCATTTTCTTTCTTTTTTTTGGTATTTTTCAGTTCTTAGCAGTTAGTTCACCTGGATTTTCATATGAAACTCGGAAAAGTGGCAGATCATCTGTGTTCTCACTATTTAACCTCAAAGAAAAGAGCCGATTTTGGAGTGAGAATGTTATACATAGTGGTATGTCTTGATATGTTATTTGAATGACTGCGTCAATATTCATTCTCTGTGGTTTTGGTTTCTTTTGATTGTCTAAATATGTTGGTTCTTCAGATTTTGACGATTTGACGTCTTCAAGCCCTGACAAAGCAAGCGCATTGAACTACACGATTGCTGGTACATGTTTCATGACTCTTAAAACTAGCTTTGTATCTTTGATATTGTGCTTTTCTATTTTTCCTTTTTTTCCTCTGGGTTAACTGACCTTGGTATACTTTTAAAATATTTCTTGTATCTTGTAAATATTTGTTATATCCTAAACAAGTTTGCGGTATGCTCCTTGTTGAATTCTTTCTACATTACTATCTGGATTTGGAGAATTCTGTTATCTGTCCTCCATGTTTGTTGTAATTTCCTTCTCTTCTTATGAGTAATTTTCTTCTTTCATATAAAAAGGCACCTAAAATAGTAATCATAATTATTAGTATTGTTTTCAATTTTTGTTGCATTTCAGGTAATATTGCAAACTATCTAAAGCTTCAGGAAGTTGATGCCATCCACCTTCCGGTTCCTGTGAATTTTATATTTATAGGATTTGAAGGGAAGGGACACCAAGGTACATACTTGGAAGACTGATGAATCATTTGTACTGTTATGTCAATTTATTGGTATTGTGGATTTTGGAGAGTTTTTCTTTTTATGTCCTACAGAATTCAAGCTTCTCCCAGAAGAAATTGAGCGCTGGTTTACAAAAATTGATCACATCTTTGAACATACACGGATTCGACATGAAGAAGTGCTGACCCCATTTTACAAAACCAGTATAAATAAAATGCAATTGCACCACCTTCCTCTTGTCAGTCACATAAATTACAAGTAATGCTTTCTATCTAAACCTCTAATTGAAAAAAAATAAAACATTTCATTTTGCTTCCAATCTGTCTCTTCTTAAATATAAAAATGATTTATGTTATTCTTTTCCATTGATAAATTTGCTAGACTACTATGGCAGCATTTGATCAATATAACCAATCCCACCTAATGGAACAATGCTTAGTTTTTGTTGTAGTATGTTCATCTAAAGTGTACGCCTTAACATAAACTTTTATGGCTAAATTTAATTTCTTAGTATCTAGAGGTGTTTATCTCTTTTTGTAATCACTGTGGTATTGCCTGGTCACATAGTCTTCCTCATCTAGGTGGGAGAAGGCTTTGGTTGTCTCCTTTCTATGTATAGAGGAGTTTGTGGGAAATAGATTGATTTGGTTGTCTTCCTCATTCTGTAGCGTATCTTTGATTTGTATATATCTTTTTAACAATTGAGTTGATAAGCAGAGTGAAGAGAATTAATAGAAGGAGGACAAAGTGTTATTCTAAATGAACTCTAACTAAGTGAGGTTACTGACTCAAGTTTTTTACCAGCCCTTTGCAAATCCATAAGAGAAACTCTATTAAAGTGACTTTTTCCTTTGGCTTTTTCTTTGGGTGTTGAACCTATATAATGTTGCTCGTGCAAAGTAGATCTGATATTGTGAGTTTCCTTGTAGTGAGAAAATGTGTACTATTTCTTGCTTTTGATGGTGGACATTTTGGTGCAGCTTTTCTGTCCATGCTATTGAAATGGGAGAGAAGGTCACTTCTATATTGGAGCGTGCCATAAACGTTTTCGGTCGCAAAGTTGATCCAGCTGGCAGTGGGTAAATTATGTTTAATATTTTATTTGTTTAGATAAGAACTTATAAGTCCTCTTTGAACATTTATGCTTATCACTACAAGCTCTCTTTCCTTTTTGATTAATGAATCCTTTCATATTTTCCATTCTCCAGCATCATTTCTCGTTTCTTGATGACATATGGTGTTGAAGTTTATTAACCCTATTAGTTTTATTATGGGTTGCGCATCCTAGATTGCACTACTTTCACTTCATTGTTGGTGCAGTGATCGATACTGATTTCTAAAATTCTAGAAGTATACGAGAGACTAGAGTGAAGGAAGAGAGAGAGGTAGCTCAAAGATGGGAGGATGCTGGCTCCCAATGCTTGAATGGAGATGGAGTGCGTGCAATTGCTGCTTGGAGTTAAGTATTGCGAATAAAACGGGGAAGGAGGTTGAAGTGCTAGTGGGAAATGAGAACAAAAAATTCATTTATGTCTAAAAGAAAGTTGAATAAAAAAAAAACTTAATCTAGGACCTTGACTCTAATCAAAATGCATAGTTTGGGATCAGAAAAGAAGAAAAAATTAGCATAGGGTAATTATGGGGTTAAAAAAAATTGATTTCTAAATGTATACAAAGATTGTTAATTGAAAAAATTCGGAGCAACATAAGAAAGAGGAATACGTGTGTGTGATTCATTCAAAGATTTTTAATACTTCGTTAGCAAATCATAACATACCCACCGACACCTTGCCTCATGTTTGTTTTCTAATGTTCAATGTCATTCTTGTAATCCCTCACATACCAAACCTCTCAAGATCCAAGTAACTATCTATCAAACAACTTGGTATATCTTGCACTCAAGCAAAGTCCAAATACTGCACTTCATCAAGTGGGCAAGCAAGATGACCAGCCAATCGTGAGAAACATAAGAAAGTGACTTCTACTGCACTAGCTCATAGTTTTTACGGGAAAATCTTAACCTAGTTGGAAATGAGATTTTAAATGAATATATGATTCATGAAAAGGATCTCCTAAACTTGCAAATAGGTCTTCAATTCCAACAGTTTCTTTGTTTCTTCTCTTTATGCTTGACAACACAATGTGACTTCTTTTGTTTTGTTTTTATACATGGCTTGGTTTCTTATTCTTTCAAATCCTCTTTTGCAGGGATAATGGTGGTGTTTTGCAAGTAGATTTAGACATGATAGATGGCCTTTTTGCTAGCCTTGTTGAATACCTTCAACTTGAAAATGCATATAATATTTTCATTCTGAATCCTAAGCGTGATGGGAAGACACCCAAATATGGGTATAGGTAATGAACTGATGGTACTTGTCAAATGTTGTTATTCACTATATATCTATCTTGTAGTATGGATATAATTCTAAGTTTTAAATGGATTACTTATACAAGATATTTAGCATGTGAGGATATGGTCGATGCAGTATGCTCTGGCCAATGGAAGTTAATTTCATTTGCATTCTTCATTCCATTTTTTTGTTGCTAAATGCATTGTGTTTGCTCCAGAATTGTTTCTCCCTTGTACAAGAAGAGTCCGTGCTGTTAGATTTGTTCAATGTACATTAATAATTGTTCGTCATTTTAGGCCTTTGTTTTGGGTTGTGGATGCGCATGTTTATATTATCTGACTAGCTTGATTTTTGTTCATTTACAAAATATTTCAGGAGAGGTTTATCACAGCCCGAAATAAACTTGCTACAAGAGGTATATGGAACTTACTTTCTTTTCTCCGTAGAACTAACTTCCTGGATGTAATGTTATTGCTCCTTTTGAAAAATGGATCCATATTATGATTGGCATTCCTTTGCAGTGTTTCTGGAAAATTTTCTTGCAAAAGTTGTGATTGACAATGATTTCCGTTTGTTCTAATTATGTTGTTAGAGCCAGCACTAATAGCTTCCATATCATGCAGAATAAGAGTTTGCAAACGAAAATCCTTCAGTCAGAAGGCATTCCCGAGAATATTCTTGGTATGAAATTTCTCCAACCTGAAGCTTTTCAAACACAACCCTAAAAATCATCATCAACATTGTTACATATTTCTACATCTTTTCCTAAAGGAAACTATCTTAATGAATGCAATGCTTCTTAACATTTTAACTCTTTATTCTCTGGACCCCTCATTCAGTAGAGAAATTGTTTTGCAGCTCTTAGTAAGATTCAGCGACCATTATACGCAAAGCACCCAATGACGAAATTTGCATGGACAAGAACTGAGGACACTGATATTGTTAGTATTTCTCTCCTCTTTATGGCATCAGTGCTTATGTTGTGTCTTAGATGCATTAATATCTACGGTGATGCATAGAATTCATCAGTGTTGCTCTGCACCATAAGTGCTCTGCCAATCTTTACATGATTCAATGAGCTTGTGAAAAAGGTAGATTTTACTAGGAAGAGAATAGAAATGGAGAGAAGGTTACAATTACAAATGATGATAAGGCATCCTCAAAAAGAAAGAAAATGTTAACAAACTAAATGATGCCAATTGAATACTATTAAACTGGCTGAGTGGAGCTCCACATTGTATGTCAGAGCAAATTGATGCACCATAGAACTAGTTGATACTGCTGACTTACCTACACAGTGATTTACCTAGTTTATTGGACTATCTTGCCACAGAATTCCCAATATTATGCTGGGGAACTTTCATTTTTTCTTGTAAAGTAGCTTGCAAGTGGTTGGGTGGGTACCCAAAATCTTAAGCAGAACCTATTGCACTATTTTTAAGCCAAATATTTGGGAAGACCCATATACTTTCTACGAATATGAGACTACTCGATTTACTGCAGGTTTTGCCATTTGTCTGGGGGAATCATGCCCTGGATAAAGGAAAGAGGCATGCTTGATTATCAACCTAGTAATACTCCACTGTATCCCCTCTTTTCTCTATAATGGTGTATCTCTATTCCAAAAAGATGTGTTTGTAGAAACCAAAAGAAGACTTGCTTTTCAATCATAGTTGTTTGCTCTCCTTTGTTTCTGGTTTGGTGCCTTTTCTTGATTTCATGGAAGAGGTAGTGTTCATTTTTGTTGGTTTGTTGTTTTGTGACAACCTAATGCAGGCAGAATGGTATAATATTTGGTTGGATGTGCTAAATAATGTTGGAAGCTTGTATCAAGGGAGAGATGCAGCTGGTATCATTGAAGTCAAAACATTACAGGTATCTGCTCATTGGATATGTTTCCAAACAAAATATTTAAGGAATCTAGAGTTAATTACAGATTTTCCCCTCTCTTCTACACGTTTCTTACCTGAACATTTTTTATATCGTTTTTTTTTTGTTCAAGTTTCTAAAAGGGAAGGATCAAGACCAGAAGATCCGTTATGAAAGAGTATTAAAATCTGGGGACTTTAGTGGCCTTCAAGCAGAATGTCTCACAGACACTTGGATTGGAAAGGACAGGTGCAAGTTCTGTCACATCACACCATTCTAAGTTTTCTTTCTTTCTTTCTTTCTGTTTACAGTATTCATGTTTGTATCAGATGGGCATTTATTGACTTAAGTGCAGGTCCCTTTTCATGGGGACCTGCTGTTGGTGGAGAAGGTGTGCGTACAGAAGCAAGTTTACCAAATGTGGACAAGACAATTGGTGCAACTTCAGGTATTAAATTTATGAGAAAAGAGAATGTATAAAAGACGATGAGAAATCCTTGGAGATACAAAAGATATGGTTAACACCTAGCTAAGTTGTATCTTGTTTATTTGATTCATCTTGCATGGTTATCATGCCTTTAATAATGTATTACTGTTTTGACAGTTTTCTCTTTGCTGATTGCAGAAATTTCAGAAGCAGAAGCTGAAGACCGGTTGCAAGATGCTATTCAGGAAAAATTTGCTGTATTTGGTGATGTATGTGCATATATTGGCTGACAACAGTTTGCATATTCCATTTTGTGCTTCTAAGAACAGGTTTTCAGTAAGTTGTTGCAATACCAGATTGTAATCATTTAGCAGATCAGAATCCTTCCTCATGAACCCTAACTATTAAGGGGGAAAAAGTATAGCACTATGTAGTTGTTGTGGGAGCTGTTGCTTTCTTTGTTTGGCAATTAAGAGGGCTCGATGAAATACAATTTTGTGGCTCAATAAATAATTGATATATGCTAAAAAAATTGTTAACATAATGTGTAAACAGTTTTACTATAGACATAATACATGATAGGGCTCACTGGCACCATTGGATCCATGTAGCCGATCCCATATAGTGGATATAGGCTTTATTGTTTTTTTGTTTGTAAAGTTTAGTCATACCGATATTTATTGAAGTTTACAGGGATCTTTTGCAGTGTTTGGAATTTAATTAGGAAGTGGAGAGGAATGTGCCTGAATACTTGTTTAAGAAAAGTCCCTTCTTACGCTACTCATTTTTCTTGTTGGAGTTTCAAAGTGGGTCATTGTTGTTTTCAATGCTGCAGAAAGAGCACCAGGCCATTGATATTCTTCTAGCTGAGATTGATATATATGAGCTTTTCGCATTTAAACATTGCAAAGGAAGGAAAGTTAAACTTGCTCTTTGCGAAGGTAACCTCATTATTTAGTATGTTCTGTCTTGGTAGCTTTTGGACCTTGTTTTCTGGATTCAGCTCAATTTGTTTAATGCCTTTTCTCCCTCACTTTTATTTACTTTTTTGGTACAATGCCCTGTTTTATTTCTGTTAAAAAAATGTTTTCATGCCAGTTGAAACTTGTTTTTCCAATAGGTTAGCTAACCTATCAGCATAGCATTATTTCGCATTGGCATTTGAGCTAAAACATGTGTAATGCTGGATGAGGGTTCAAAATTGGCGTGGGACATGGACTAATCTTGAAACATATAGGACACAGCATAGATAGACTACATTTTATGTAAAAAAAATAAATAAAATAATGAAATGCAAATTTTTATTGAAATTTAAAATATAAATACAAATCCAAACATGAGCACATATGTTTTAAATATAACAATCACTACCTGATAACTCCTAGTATAAATTTTAAGGAACAAAAGAAAAGAAATGAAATGGGACTTTAATATTTCACAATTATATCAGTATATTCCACCTACATTAATGTAATAACTCAAAGAATAATAGTAAAGATCTGTAATATAGATTAGGATCATTGTATAGATGCCTGAGGACTATCCAACATGACACATGACTGGTGCCATTATGTCCATCATGTGGAAGTTTCTGTGCTTCCTGCCATATGGGATTTTCTTATCAAGTCTTTCCTTGATTTTTGCGAAGTACATTTTTGTTCTCTTTATTTCTTTTTGTTTTAACTATCAAATCCTGCACATTTGCATCTCAGTGCTTAAAAAAATTCCATATCCACAGGAATTTTATTGCAGTTTTAGTTTTAAAAAATATATATATTTTAAAATATTGAGGTATGGCCATTTCAGAACTAGATGAGAGAATGCGGGATTTGAGAAATGAGCTACAGTCATTTGAAGGTGAAGAATATGATGAAAATCATAAGCAAAAGGCCATGGAAGCATTAAAGAGGATGGAGAGCTGGAATTTATTTAGTGACACACAGGAGGTAAGCCAAATGTGTTAATTTACTGGATTCTTCTAATTAATTTTAAGCCTGCCATATTAGTTGGTAGTTTGAAAGTCTGGTTATACCACAATTTTTAGCTTTATTGTTGGTGTTGCCCCTGTGCAGGAGTTCCACAATTACACTGTTGCACGTGATACTTTCCTTGCACATCTTGGTGCGACACTCTGGGGGTCTATGAGACATATCATATCACCTTCTATTGCAGATGGTGCCTTCCATTATTATGAGAAGATATCCTTTCAATTATTTTTCATAACACAGGAGGTAAGATGCCTGGCTAATCATTTGAGTAGGTTTGCAAATAATAAAATATTTATGTTTGCATTGCAATTATATTTGCAGAAAGTTAGACACATTAAATATCTCCCTGTGGATTTGAAGTCTATAATGGAGGGATTTTCCTCATTGCTGGTTCCATCTCAGAAACCAATTTTCAGTCAGCAAATGTATGATACATGTTTAATTCCCTGTTGTTTGACTTCTGGTTTTTCTTCTTTCTTACTTTTCTACTGACATAGCTAAGGTTATCAGGTTAGCATTATCAGATGACCCTGCTTTAGCAATGGCCTTCTCAGTAGCACGACGAGCAGCTGCGGTCCCTCTATTGCTTGTCAATGGAACCTATCGAAAGACAGTTCGAACCTATCTTGATTCTGCCATTCTTCAGTATCAGTTACAAAGGCTGAATGAACATGGTTCTCTTAAAGGTACATCTTATGTCCTCAAATTCTCATTTGTTTTAGACTTCGGTTTATAGGTACGTGGAAAAAGAATAGGTTTTGCAATCATTTCGAATTTGAAAGAAAACCATAAGCAAAATTATTTATCCGATTGCCTGTTATATATTATAGTCTGACAGAAAATGATAGAGTATTTAAATTTGTTATTTTTATGGTTACCTTGAGCAAGCCAATAAGGTGATAAGCATTGACATAGGTTTCGACATTTAGCCTGTGTAGGAACTGCCTTTGGTCATTAGACATAGTTTGTTACATGAGATCTTTTAGATCCCTGCATTTTAAAATCGATTCGAGAATTAAAAAATGTTGTCTCTCTTTTGTTGCTTGATATTCTGGGAAGTCAGTAAGATAATAAATTAGGATGATGCAGGTGGGCATGCACATTCCAGGTCCACACTGGAGGTCCCAGTCTTTTGGTTCATTTACAATGAACCGCTATTACTGGACAAGCATTTTCAGGCAACATCACTTTCTGACATGATTATCGTCGTCCAATCAGAACAGTCTTCCTGGGAAAGCCATCTACATTGTAATGGGCACTCACTTCTACTTAATTTAAGGTAAGATTCAGAAACATTCCCCGTTCTTTTCAAAGTGGCTTATGTGCCAGGCCTTTAAAGCAGTTATAAACTTATTATCAAATTAGCTCTAGGGGACATTGTATTGATGATGGATCTAAAGAACTCAGGATGTTGGTGGATGTTAATTATCTCCATCATAGGCTTCAAATTTTCAATTTTAAGGGGAAGGGAAAGAAGTGAACTTCTCGGTAAAATTTTATTTGTCTAAAGTCATACAATGTTACAATATTATTCAAATATCACTTGGCTGATGATGGGCATCAACAATTTTGAACCCTATTTTCAATAATTCTGATAAGATTCTTTTTTATTGAACCAAAGCCTTTATCAAATAATTATGTATTTCTTATTATTTAATTGTTTATCTCGAATAAAGAGAGCCTGTAAAAGCTGCTGTGGCTGCTACTGCTGAGCACCTTGCGGGATTGCTTCCCCTCCATCTTGTTTATAGTCAGACCCACGAGAGTGCAACTGAGGTACAATTTTTATGTCTAACCTCTTTCTATATGTAGTGTTTTTAAGTCAAGCAATCCAGATACCTGCCATTTGTTTAGGGATTTCAATTCTTGTGCAGAAACTGTAGGTAGCCATACATGTCTACTTTTGGTCATACATTAGCCTTTTAAAATGACAAAAAGAAAATGACATTCACATATGAAATGGATGCGTAGTAAGCTGGCCAACTTTTTCAGTTTTTTTCGAACCATATGCTTAATGCCTTAGTTGACTACGTATATTTTTATTTTTAGAGACTTTGCATTCTGTGTTTCCCTGTCCAGGTTCCTAGAATAGTTAATGTGCTAAATGTACTGCATTATCTGGCCTAATTGAATTACTGTGTCTTAAGATTTATTTCTGAATATGACAGGACTGGATATGGTCAGTAGGATGCAACCCTTTCTCCATTACATCACAAGGATGGCACATTTCACAGTTCCAGTCTGATTCAATTGCTCGGAGTTATATCATCACAACTCTTGAAGAATCAATACAACTAGTTAATTCAGCTATTCACCTTCTAATGGTGGAGCGTACTAGTATCCTTTCTGTTGAGTAGGGTGGCTGTTAATGACACAAATTTCATTTTCGTGAAGACATTTATGACTTAATTCTTGGAATGTGCCCCATCCACTATTTCTATCATATCTTTCCTCTCTAAATAGTTATTCTTTTTGTCAATAACATACAAAAACCAGATATTTATCAGGCATAACAGAGTTATATAAGCTTGTCTGAAAATAGTTGTTTTAAGGGGCAATTTTTCAGCCTTGAGTTATGTTTTTTCTGCAATATGCCACTGATTAATGTACAATTTTTCTTGGTCCATCCACCCGAAAGTTTAAGCTCATGTGATGATTGGTTCTTTAGCAGACATGATATGAAAGCATTCTGTGACCAAATGATTGTGGCACTAATCTCCGGCCTTCTAAGGTGATTGTTGGATAAGACTCTGTAGACCACTCATTCATCTGAGAGTGTATTACCTTCTCTGGTTGAGTAATATTTTTCTTTGCATTAAAGCATAATGGGTTATTCTTTCAGATTGATTTCTTTATTATCAGATAGTATTTGTGGGTGCTTAAGATTAATGAATAAGGTGTTTGTTATTGAGTAAAATAATGGGAATCCAATCCTGTAGGTTTTTTATCTTATGAATATTGTACTGCTTTTGTTTTTGTTGTGATATGAGATGAATAATCTGTTCATGGATACTTAACCAAATACAGCCAAAAAAACTTTCACATTTTTCCAGTCCCAGGAGCATGAGCTTGTAAATAAGTACAACTATATTGTTAGTCTTTGGAAAAGGGTGAGTACTAGTAATTTGTAGCTTCTATCAAATTTATAATAATCTTATGCTTAAACAGTTGATGCCGTTAAATGGGTTATATTGTGTCTTTTCAGTTATCGACTGTAACTGGGGAATTGCGTTATGGTGATGCGTTGAGGCTGCTAATCACCTTGGAGGATGCATCCAAAAGGTTAGGAACCTAAACCATTCTGCAACATGCATTTTTATAATTCAATGAAGTTATTGGTTCCTTTGTGGTTCTTGGTTAATTTTAATGGGATGTATTTGACCGTTGTAGATCAGTAGTCCCTATTACATTGGTGTCCCTTTTTTTTCTTCTCTATATTATCATTCATATATAGTAGCACAGAAGTTTATTCCCAGCGTGTAGAGGAGTGGAAGCAAAACTGTATTCTATTTTGTTCTTCATTGAATGAGCTTGCCCATTTGTGTTCCCATGTCGGCCTCTTCAATGAAGAGACTGCACTCTTATTATTTTTCTGTCTCTATCAAAGGCAATTTAAATTTCAATTTTCCTGTATATCTGGTTCATTTTGTCTTAACAATATCCCTCAGGTTTGTTGAACAAGTTGATGCAACTCTTGCTCTTCTCCATCCAATTAACTGCACAAAAGAGAGAAAAGTACACATGGTCTTCGATATGACGACAATCCCTGCGTTCTTGATCGTTCTAGGGTGCCTTTATATGGTATTGAGGCCAAGGCGACCAAAACCAAAGATTAATTAAGGTTTCAAGATACTATAATGAATTTTGATTATAGCAGGTTACTAACAAGAGTACAAGGCTTTGTGGAAAGATATATCTTTGGACCGGAAAGGATTTTTTTTTACTATGTCTTTTTGATAGAAGTACATAATCTTTTCTATTTGGGGTTACATAGACGTACATAATTTTGTAGTTTGATTGTAAAATTTTCTGCTATGAGAATGATGCCGCAGCAATTTGTAAGTTTATTTAAACTTTAGTTTAGCTAGCACTTTGATGCAGTACTTTTTTTTTCCTGTCTTAATGTTAAGCTCTATAAAACTCTAATTTATTAGTTTCTTTCAGCACATTATTCTCACCTATCTTATGTTAATATAAGGGGAAAACTTGAAAAAAAGTGGGGTCGTCATAAGATTGGTGGTTTTTTTTCCTTTTTGGTCATTATACTTTGTTTTAAGAATAGTTGTCTAATGATCTTTTTGCTGAAGGAAAATGCTGTTTTATTATGCAATGTTTGGTTTGAAGCACATGCAATGTAATGTGGTTATGTGCTAAGCTGCTAGGCATATGCAAGTTTCAATCATAGTTTTAGTTATTCCAAGGTGTCAAAGTGCAGTGAATCGTTTTGACTTTTGAATTTCCTAATCACGTATTGGGAAAAACGATGATGGTGTTGAGCAAAGATTAATCAAAATATTATGCAAGCAAAGAACTATTCAGAATCAAATAGTCTACAAGATCGATGAAGCTTTAGTCATCCTTACTACGGTTAAGAGAGCATCTGTTTTTTTCAGAAATGGATCCTCCCTATTTTTTTTAACGAATAAATGATCATTTGTACCTATGATAGATGAAAACGCTGATATTTGTACCTATGATATCTTGAAACTAAAGTTATACCCATAATAGATGCCTTTCGTGTGACAAAAATGTCCTGACTTGGATCTGAGCTTGGTTCGTGGGAATCCGATCCTAGGTGACACTCCCTCCCTTATCTTTAACCTCTCTCTCTTTCACTCTCACACACACACTCTCTCTCTCTTCACTCTCCAATATCCACTCTGACCCCTTCTTCCTAAACACTCCGCTCCCTCTCGGAGGCGACATTGCCGTCACAGGCGTGACGGCGCTTCCTCGACGGGGATCTGTTGTTGTTGTTGTTCCCTCCCTGATGCTTCTTTTGCTAGTTACTTCTCTCTTCTCCGTAACTGTGGTAGCGGTGGAGAAGCTTCCGCTGATGCTGCATAGTTCTTCTGAAAGCTGAGACACTACCTCTGAGACTTCACCTTCTTTTTTGTTGATGATAATGGGGTTTGGAATGGGATGTGGGTTCTTTGATTCGATTTTGTCATCAGGGTTTTGAAGAGGAGGCAGAAGGGTGTCCGATTCTGGCTTCAAAATTAGAACTTGATTTCGTTTGGCAATGGGTGTTTCTGATATGACCTCTTTCACAAACTCTTCCTCCAACACTGGTGGTGGTTGCAGCTGTGGTATTTGTTGGTTAAGGTTTGAGTTGGGGAGAGAGGGTGTAAGGTATTGTTGGGGGGTTTGATTATTTTGGTGATATGGATTTTGATTTTGGGTCTGGGATTTGCTGATCTACTGTTAAATTCAACCTTTTTCTTGTTCCAATTATCAGAATTTGCGCCGCCGCTAGAATTCCTAAACCCACCGTTCCGCCTCGGCTCGTCAGAAACCCTAGAGGAACCCCACCTCGAATTGGAGGAATCATCACCACCATCGGAGCTTCTGTTGGCGCGGTCACCGCCGTAGTTCCTGAAGCCGCCGCCAAGACGGTTGCTGTCACGGTCGAGCTCCTCGGCAATGCGCTGGCACGGAACGGTGGGGAGCACGATGGGATTTTAGTAGTCGGTTTTGGCGGCAGTGAACTCAGCAAGGGAAAAGGTCTGGCCTTTCTTCTTCTTGGGTACTGGGGAGTGGAGAGAGAGAGAGAGTGGGAGTGAGAGAGAGGAGGGTTGAAGATAAGGGAGGAAGTGCCACTTAGGATCGGATTCCTACAAACCAAGTTCAGATCTAAGTCAGGGCACTTTTGTCACACGAAGGGCATCTATCATAGATATAACTTTAGTTTCAGGCTATCATAGGTCTAAATGTTAGTGTTTTCATCTATCATGGATACAAATGATCATTTATTCTTTTTTTTAACACTTGAAAATATAAAGTGTAATTTTTCATCTTTAATTTTATAAGTGGGATCAAAAATAAATAAAAAAAAGAGAACAATAAAAGATGAAATTAAGCACTGGACACCATCTATTTTTATTTTTTTCATTAGATAGGATCTACTTCTATTTTTTTCTTGCATTTTTCCACTTTGTTTGTAGTACATAGATAGATAGATAGATAGATAGATTGATTGTCAACCACTGGATTTATAGAATTTAATTTTGTTAAAGAAACGTGAAAAACATAATTTAATTTTAAATTTTTAACATATAATTTAATAGCCAAATTTCACTTGCAACACCGACTTCATATGTTAATCACTTTTATGTTTTTACTTATAAGACTTTTGGTTTTTACGTTAATTAAGAATAGGTGGAGACTTACTTATTGTAATTATTTTCATGTGAAATTGATAGTTAACAAATATTAGATAAAAATTTAGTCAAATTTATTAAATTATTTAACGATTTTTACTGTCAACTTTACATAAAAATAACTATAAGTAAATTTCTACCTTTTGAATAATATATGCACCAAAACTGTGCAACTTGTTATTACACTGAACATAGAACACAACAAAGACAGATTTAACGTTGATAAGAAAAAAAATTGATGAATATGATAAAGTTTTTGTTTTCTACATTAGTAATGATAGCATTATAACTATAGTGATATTAATGCTAACCAACTTGGATTGGTTTAGCCGTTTAGTCGTTAGTTTATTAATATGCTCATATAAATATCAAGAATTCGAATCCTGTTTTGTGCATGTAGTAATTTATTGGCTATTGACAAACTCTTAAATAAAACTCAGATCCATGACAAATTAATTTTTGTGTTAGATTAGAGGATACCGTGAAAAACAAAAAATAGCGATATTAGTGATTGTCTTTTAAATTAATAAACGGTTTTTATTTTTTTCTATTCAATTAATTAATTAGATATATATGTGTTTTTTATTCCATAATATATATCAATAACTCGATAACAATGTTCATTACAAAATAGCCAAGAAGTAATAGTTCAAATGACATAGTCTCTCCATATTCAATTAAGAAATTGCGGGTTCGAGTCTCTATATATTCGGTAAAAAAAAAAATGTTCATTACAAAATAGTCACGTGCATGTGCATGACACGGTTATTACAGTTGTAGTTACTAGTTAGTTAAATTTTGACGAACCCTAAACGGCTAAACCCAAACAATAACATAAGAAGCTGCACGGTAATTCGGTGAATCCTGCTCCTTCTCCGACCTTGTGGAAACTTCCCGAACATCAAACTACCAATTTAATTAAATAATTAAAATTAAAATAATAAAAAATATATAAAAAACATGTTTTCGCGTGTTTCCCATGACGGAGGCTGTGGTGTCTTCTTCTTCGGAGAAGGAAGAACAAAAGGGAGCTTCTTACACTTATTGGGTTCGCAAGATTACCGAAGACGCTGCTCCTTTGCCTGTTCCTCACAAGCTTTCTCCTCAAGATCCCCAATCTCAACCTAATTCTGCAACCCTTGGTTCTGCTTGGAATCGCGTAATTTCACATCTCTTCTCCTCTTCGTTTTTTTGTTCTCTGATTTTCTCAAATTTGTTTCTTATTGGTCAATTAAATCTGAATGTGTACTCTTTTATTTTTGAATAAAGGCTGGAACTTGGGAAGAGAAAAGCCTCAACAATTGGGCAACTCCAAGAATTAAGGTATGTATATTGGGGATGTTTTAAATTTTCCAGGGTACTGGTATTTCTTAATAGATCTTGTTAATATTTAGTGATATGTCCCACCTTTTAAAAAAAGAAAAAAATGAAGTTAGTGAGTGTAGTATGTTAAATGTTATTGCTCATTAGCTAAGGATAGTAACCTAACTAGTAATCACTATCTAAGGGTACCTAAGGAATCTCATATTTTGGGTTATTTATTTACTCATTCTTAATTTGAAGTTGTGTTATTTTTTATGTTTTGGTTGCAGGAGTTGCTTGTTTCAGTGGGCTCCATTAAGTTATCCTCTGGCACAGCAAAAGTAGAAGAAGTTACCAAATGTATTGGGGATGTAAGTGTGTTATTATGTAATTTACTTCTATTCTATGGTGTTGTATTCTATTCATACTGACATATGCATGTTCAACTTTGGCTCAGTTGATGCCCACCTTAAAGTGGGTGACAAGTTTTGGACCAAGAAGTTTATGAAAAACTAAATCCTACTTCAAGTTTTCATTTTTCATCCCCCCAAGTCTTGCAAGGGTACCAAACTGGCTCCCTGGAGTTTCCATGTCTTGGATTTGTTACTATGGTTTTTCTTTTTATTGTCATAACATTGGAAGTAGGCTTATATTCACATTCACCTATTATTTGTTTTTTATGATGTTAATGATGTGCTTGGGTGATGGAGCCTAGAGAATCTGGATTATTTGTTCTGTTAGGTTGGAAGTTTGAAACAATAGGGAACTTAATTCTTTATGTCCAATACATTTATTGGTGAAGATACCCAATAGTCTTTCCAAAGTGGATTGCCTGTTACTCAAAAGACAATACACAAGAATGAATGCAGTGGTTGTGGGTGATTTAAACTGTGGAGTCTGTGAATGAGATTTTGACAAAATGAAAATTTCTCTTGTTAAGAACATTTTTGCCAGTTTTTGGTCTATTCCTTGATTTGTGCTCTTAGCCTCTTTTTTCTACTGAAGTTATATGCTGTATGCAAGTTTTTGGTCTATCTGTTGATTTAGTTCTTTGTGATTGTTCTTAGGCATTCTTGGTGATAGTTCGGAATAAAAAACGAGTTGGTTACACATATGAGTTGACTTTAAAGGTCAAAGGTAAGTCACTATCAATCATTTTTGGTTCAGGACTTCAATCTAACTGTTAATTTTTAGTGTGCATTTCAACTACTTGCCTTTTTTGAATCGCATACTGATTTGCAAAATTGAAACAGGGGAATTGAATTTGAGAGGAGAGAAGAAGTCGGTTGGAGGCCATATAGATGTCCCAGAATTCTCGTTTGGCGAGTTGGATGACTTGCAGGTACTTGTTATGTTAATATTTATTTGAACACTTTTGAAGCACTGATAAATTGAAAAAGGGCTTACTTCTATGTGTAGCTTTTAGATTTGTTTTTTGTATCCATCATTTATATTGTAATTTGTCCTTTTGCATTTGGTCACTGACTTGATGGTCTTCCTAGAATTAGTTATTCATTATGACATAGCAAGTTGGACAGCAACCCTTTCTCATGAGGTGCATTAGGAATTTCCCAATACATGACATGCCTAATTGTTTTTGCATGCCTTAAAACTTTGCCAACTAGTTCTGTCTTCCTGGGACTAGATTGAATAGTGTGGGATCCCAAACCAGAATTATTTCTGACGGTGTGTGTCTATTTGTAATGCTCTTCCATTTCTACTTTTCTGTCTACATTTCTCTTCATAAGGAAGTGCTCTCTCATTTTCTATATTCTCTGTTTTCCTTATTTAGCATTCCTATGTCACTTTTGAATTCTTCTTTCACAAGATTGTCCAAATGCGAGTAGAGGAAGATGATAAAATGAGCTTGCTCTAAATGAACCTACATGGCAAATTCTGTTTTTCCATAGAGCCTATTGTAGTTTCATCATCATATGATCTATATGGCTGACCCCCACCTTGAAGGATGAACTGATGAAGTGTAATTTTTGTTTTTTATATATTTGCAACAATCAATGCACGACCTTGCTGGAATGGTTAAACTTAAACAGTTGCTCTACCTTGAGCATTGAGTATGATGGGCAAATTGAAAGTGTTGGATTTTGCTGCCTGCAATGAGTTTTATGTTATTTTAATTATTTCTTCTCAGCTCATATTCTCTTCTTTCTAGATTTAGGCTATGCATTGTGCTGAACTGACTACTGTGGTTAATATCATTATCAATTTATCTAACCTGTCAAAAACCTATTATCCATCCACACCTTGAACCCAAATTCTGCAAGGACAGATTCCGGGTGTAAATTATCATTGACTGATCCTTAAGAACACATTATTTTGATTTTTTAACTCCTCAAGCTTCTTTTTTTACCAATATTAACCTGTAATCTTACCAAGAAGT
>NC_029789.2:141213439-141249242 GCF_000816755.2 Arachis ipaensis | reverse complement strand
TAACCCGCATTATGTGTCCCTTCCATGAAGTCCATTGTGAATTGTTAATAGAATTTGTCTAGCTGGCACTTAACGGCCATGTCATCACAATGACATCATTGACATGTCAGCAAGTTCCATTAACAGTTTAAGGTGGATTTCATGTAGGGGCCGTGTTGTCTCACAAGTCGCAACAAATGTAATGTAATGTCGCTGGCTATCATTATAATCTTTCCGATTACTTATCTAAGCATTTAGGTGGTTGAGACTTTCAATTTCTATGGAAAGCATCTTGTTCTTCTTCCTCTTTGAATTATTGTATGGTACTAGTCACATTCCTTTAAACATGTCAGTAGCAAAGTCAATGTAGAATGAAAAATCAAGGGGATTCACATATAATATCACCAAAACTCTAATTGACCCCAACTAAAACTACCGCCAGTGATAGACTTTGATGCTTGTTTCTTTTTGCGGCAAATGATTTTTGTGCAGATGCAAGTGAAACTAAATGAAGATAAGGATATGTTGCCTCAAGATAAGACAGAGATATGCAACGACTTGAAGAAGCTATTTTTAGAGCCTGTTCGAGAAAAGTTGCTTCAATTTGAGCAAGAACTCAAGGATAGATAGGAAAGGCATTTTTTTTCTTTGTTTACAAAAGCCATGTATTAGTTTCACTTTTCATTGCTAATATTCTACTGGGGACATGTGATTTCTATTTACTGTCTCCAGAAGTAGTGGTGTTTTTAATGTTATTTTTAAAGTGTTATGAACTGCATGATTAAGCATTGTTATCATACATTTTAATATGATACATGTGGTGTGTTCAAGAGTAAATTGCATACTAGTTTCAACTTTCATGCAATTAGGCTCCGTTTGGTTGATGTATAGGATGAGACATAGACACAAAGATACAGACATTAAAGACATAGACATAAAATATTTGTGTCTATGTATTGTGTTTGGTAAAAATAATGAACAAGACACAAATATTTGAAAAAGACTAAATTACCCTTCATTTAACCACAATTTTATCAACATCACTGAACACTTATCACCTCAAATGCTACATATCATTATTATTAAATTTTTATTTCTTTTCATATTTTTTTTCTTCTAATATCATCTTAAATTATCATTCAAATATTAAATATACAGTTTTTTTGAAAAAAAAATAGAAAACCAAAGCCTAAAATTTATCAAAGATTAATTAAAATTTAAATAAATAAAAAATTAAATGTATAATTTTTTTTTGAAAAAAATGGGAGAACAAATTTGGTTGTAAAATCTAAAAGAGGAAGTAAAAAAAAGAAATATTTGAAGAGATAAGAGGACAAATTTTGAAAATTAAAAAATTGAATAAGGGTAAAAGAGTAAAAAATTAGTGTCTCACAAGTTGTGTCTCAGTGTCTCATCAAATTGGAGGTACACAAATTTAGTGTCTCCGTGTCCATCCGTGTCCTCCCGTGTCCATCAAAATTCTGTGTCTCACCAAACCAAACAGCAGACATGTGTCACCGTGTCCATGTTTCAATGAGACATGGACATCAACCAAACACTACCTTAATTAATTCGAGGGATCCAACCATGTTAGCATTTGTCTCCGGAATATCCAAAATCTAAAGAGGTTCCTGCAAGCTGCATTATGAACCCAACCACAGATGCCCATTGCCAAAAAGTGAGGTAGGCATGAGGAATTGCAATCCAACGTGTGCATTACGAAGAAGTTATCTGTGAATTGTGCATTGCCAAATAGTAATTTATATAATTTATATGCACTTTTGGTATAAAAATATTAATTATATTAAAAATGAGTCATTAATTAATCTCCATATATAAATAACAGTAACAGTTACTTATATAAAAAATGCTAACATAACATAAAAAGACAACACATTCAAATGATAATGATAATGACGGAGGATGAGAAAGAAAAAAGGGTAAAGTATTAAATTGGTTAGGGTAAAGTATTAAATTGGTTTCTTACGTTTGACCGTAATTCTATTTTGGTCCTTAAGGTTTAAACTATCTTATTTGAATCCAAAAATGTTTCATTTAACTTTAATATAGTCTCACCATAAGGTTAAAATTAAATAATTAATGAAATGTCTTACAAAACAACAGTACAAAAACAGGTTGATAATATGGAGAACAAGTACAAGTTTTAGAGGTACAAAATTAACTGTACATGCATCAATACATTTAATTAAGTTATATCAAATCAACCTCAAATAAAAAGATTCTAATACCTCAAGTTTTCTCCCCAATTAAGTTTTGATTTGAGATAATTTCATAAATTTATCATACTAATAGTCAATTAAGACTCCAATGTATATGTTGTAGTATCACTTAACGTATCATATTAACAAATTTTGATATCGTCAATAAAAAAAATGACAGAAAAATTAACGCGATTAATTTAAAATATTTGAAGAATGAATCACAAATCGATCCCTTAAGATCTAAAAATACTAAAACGCCTCTTACTATTCAAATCGTGTGACGGATCGATCCTTCCGTGCAAAATGATGTGCCAGACGTAACGGAGAGGGGTGATCTGTCGCTTAGTTGGCGTGTGTTGGGCCTAGGTGGCAAGACGGGACCGTTGAGGAAGCTTGGTGTGTCCATTGGGAAAAAGTCTTGGACAAATAGGTCCCTATGATTGAAAACGGCAACGTTTTGAGAACGTTGGCTGTAGTCACAATTTCAAAGAAGCCCATATCAATGACACACAATTCCGAAGAAGCCCTAGCACACATATGTATGATCTTTTCCCTAAAAAAAAACGATTGATCTTCTTCCCGTCGTGGTGTTCGTGTAAGGTTGCGCTAGTGAAGCTTCGTTGGTGGAGTTGCGGGTGTCATCGGTAGTGGTAAGTACCCTTAATGCGAAACTGAATGTGACTGTTACTTTCGAACGTTATCTGTTGTGCATGTCGTGGGTTGGGGTTTAGGTGTAATGTAGTGTTGGGAGGGGCATGGAAGATGAGTTGTGTGTGGTTTATGGTTAAGGTAGTTGTTTATTTGCTAATGCTTAGTGGTAATCGTTGAGTCAAACAATGATTCAGATGGTAGATATTTTCGTGATTCCTGTTTTTCATCACGGGGGCTACTTTCAACGAGCTCCGAATGGTGAGTTAGTTTATCTCGATGGTAAGGTTGAGAGGTTCCCCCCCGTTGTTTATTTGCTAATGCTTAGTGGTAATCGTTGAGTCAAACAATGATTCAGATGGTAGATATTTTCGTGATTCCTGTTTTTCATCACGGGGGCTACTTTCAACGGGCTCCGAATGGTGAGTTAGTTTATCTCGATGGTAAGGTTGAGAGGTTCCCCCCATGGACCTGGATTTTGTAAATTTTGGTGATTTGATAACACTGTTCAAAGGATTGGGATATCAATCATACAAGGAGGCATACTGGTATGATCCAAAGAGCAAGGATATAGAGTCAGGGTTGCATGTTCTGAGGGGAGATGCAGGCATCAACCAGATGCGGCAAGCAAAGATGACAAACAAAGATACTGATGAGTTCTATATATTCTTTGATCATCCTATTGATGACCCAGAACCTGTAGACTGTGCTGGAAAGGAAAACGTTGAGGCAGAGGAAGATGATGGTCTCGAGGTGGATGAATTGGGTGAGTCGTCGACGGAGCACGATAGTTACGAGAGCGCAGAGGATCAGCCGTATGCACCTCCACCTCTCGGTAATGAAAGTAACAGTGATAGTGGGAAGATGTTGTCAGTGGGTCTGTGTCTGGCAGAGGAAACAGGAAACAAGTGCCTCATTCCTCTAAGAGAACCCCTCAGCCAAGTAAGCAACCCAGGAAGCAAGCGCGACGTGTGTCTCAAAGAACAAGGTCTGCTGCAAGAAAGAAAAGGGCCTGTCCATGAGCCCGAGGCAGGTGGGCCTGGTGGACAACCCAGTGGATGTAGGCCTGCAAGGGAGCCCAATATATCTAGGCCTGCAACGGAGCCCAATAGGGCCAGAGGACCAAGGCCAGCACTAGTAGACTACGTGAGTGATGTAGACACGGATGGTGATGATATTGTATGGGAGTATGAATCTGAGGAGCTGCATACACCTGTCTCTTCTGATGATGAGGGAAACAAACATCATTGGCCTGAGTTCAATGACCAATATAGTTTCGGAGAGGGAAGATTTGAGCTTGAAACAAGGTTTGCAACAATTGAGAGGTTCAAAGAGGTGGTAAAGGACACCTTTATTTCTGAAGGCCGGGAGTTGGTGTGGATAAAGAATGATAAGGAAAGAGTTAGGGTTGGATGCAAGGACGAAGAGTGTGGTTGGATTGCCCACTTGTCTTACAATCGGCAACTACAATGCTTCCAAGTGAAGACATATAGAAACGAGCACACTTGTGCAAGAGACCTTGGAAGCAATGCTGCTGATCAACACTGGATCAGTAAAAATGTGGAGAAGAGGATGGCAACGCACCTGCATATGACAACCCATGAAGCCATTGATTTTCTAAGAGAGGACTTTGACCTTACTGTACACCCAAAGATGGTGTATAGAGCTGTGAAGGAGGCAAGGGAGAGGATGATGGGTAACAAAAGGCAACAGTATGGTAAATTGAGAGATTACTTATTAGAGATACATAGAAGTAACCCTGGGTCTTCTGCATTGTTAGACCTGATCCCTCAGCCTCAAGCTGCCCCTATGTTTGACAAGTTATATGTTTGTTTTGAGGCCTGCAAGCAGGGATTCAAGAGTGGCTGTAGACCATTGATCCACCTAGATGGAGCATTTCTTAAAACATACCATGGGGGACAACTACTTTCTGCCATTGCACAGGATGCCAACAACCAGTTTTACGTGGTTGCATACGCAGTTGCAAGATCCGAGAACAAAGAATCTTGGAAGTGGTTCCTAACATGCTTACAGGAGGACATTGGTGATGTAGGCAACCACGGTTGGAATTTTATGTCGGATCAACAGAAGGTTAGTTTCTTTTTTGTCATTTCGTGTTTGTTGTCTTAGTCATTTACTGTATTATATATTGTTGTAAACATGGCTTCATGCCTTCATTGTTGTTAGGGACTGCTACCTGCACTGAAGGAGGTAATGTCTGGTGCACATGTTAGAAACTGCGTCATGCATATGTGAAAAAATTTCATAAACCGATTCAATGATCTGTATATAAGAGAAATTGTGTGGGAATGTGCTAGATGCACAACCATCTCAGAGTTCAAGACAACCATGGAAAGACTGAAAGTAGTGAACATGGATGCTTGGGCCTATCTCATGAAATTTGAACCTGCTACCTGGGTTAGAGCATACTTTAGCCATGGTCCCAAGGTTGACAACCTAACAAACAACATGTGCGAGTCGTTTAACGCAAAGGTGGTGAAGTACAGAAGCAAGCCCATACTTACAATGTGCGAGGAGTTACGGTGCTACGTGATGCGGCGAATGGTTCAACACAAGAAACTTCTGGGGACTCATGAGGGAAAACTGGCACCAGTGCAAGAGAAAAGGCTACAGAGGCTTATCAAACCAAGCAACAAATGGACAGCGAATTGGATTGGTGATAATGAGCACAAACGGTTTGAAGTCACTCACAAGGGATCCAAAGTTGATGTGGATCTGATCAAACACAGCTGCTCGTGTAACAAATGGCAACTCACAGGTTAGTCATGTTCCTGAATTTCAATCTAACCATGCTGTGTATTTTTTTAATTTAAGCCTGCTGTGAATTCATAGTTGATGTGAATTTCAATTTTACTCATAGATGATGTTAACCATGCTGTGAATTTGGACATGCTTGGTGTGAATCTAATTAACATGCTGTGATTGTGTTGATATTAACTATGCTGTGATTGTGTTGCTATTAACTATGCTGTGAACCTGTTAGCCATGCTGTGAATTTATATTAGTTCATTCAACTTTTAGTCATGTTTATGCCATTTTGTTGTTGTGAAACCGCTGTCCTGCTGTGAAGGGATGCCGTGCATTCATGCTATAGCAGCAATAAGAAAACGGCATGATAATCCCGACGATTATGTTCATCCATGGCTATGTATGGAATCCATTAGAAAGACATACGAGCACTTCATCCAGCCGGTAACGAGTGAGGAATACTGGACAAGATCTGAGTTTACTAAGCCTGCTCCACCTGTGTTAAAAAGGCCAATTGGACGTCCCAAGGTACATAACAAACAGAAAGACCCACCTGAGGCTGTTATTGATGGGGACAAATTGAAGAGGAGTTTCTATGTCACATGTAGCAAGTGCGGTGAGAGGAGACACAACTACAAGACGTGCAAAGGAGCCCCATCCAACCCAAACTGGAAGCCAAAGACGAAAAAACCAAGAACAAAGGCCAAGGACTCTCAATCACTTGTGGTTCTACCTTTGTCACAGTCAGCCCCCGAAGAAGAGGTAATACTTACTTGCCTAGGGATGTAATTGTCCCCCCGAAAATAAATTCAGGGATTTAATTGTCTATTTTAGTTTTAGTTAGGGATCTATTTGTCTATTTTTTTAGACTTCAAGGTTTTAAATGTCTTATGATATAATGTGCTTTACTAGGACTGTTTAAACTAACTGGATACATTTTACACAATGCCTCATCTCAGATTGTGGAAGAGAGTCCCCCTACTGCTACGAACCCTCCTCATGTTGAACAAAATTCTGCTAATCAGTCAGTTGCTAATGAGGTAACAATTTTGGTGACATTTCATTGTTGGTGCTTGCTGGTTTCATTGCATTTCACACTTGTTTCGACCTTCATGCAGGGTAATTCCAATGCAAACGCTGCACCGATGAATGAGCAAGAATCTGGTTCCTCAGTAGCAGCGATTGAGACACAATCAATGCCTCCAAAAGCACCATTCAAGCCCCCAGCCCATTTTACATCACGCCCGGCACGAGGTACATTTAGGCCTAAGCAACCAGTTAGGAGGAAGCCTGTGACAAATAAACCCTCGCAGCCTGTGCCACCTGCCCAGAGTAAGCATCATCTCCCCTCTTCACAACAACCAACTGCATCAGGAGCATCTCCACAGACTTTGGCAGCAGCAGGCAAAGCAACTCAACGGCTGTTTAAGTTCATCCCCACTCCAGGACTAAACAAGCCAACTAGTTAATGCTACATGTTTAGAATTTAGTCATGACCTCAACCCCTTTTTGAGAAACACTGTTATTTTACTAAGCAACTCTTTTTGGAAACAATGTGATTAGTTATAGCTGGCAGGCTTAAGTTATGCCTTACTTTGGCAGTAGACATGTACTTGACTTCTTTTGTCAATATTAACAACTCTTTCATGAGATTAAATTATACTTTACATATATAATGATGTCTCTAAATAATTATGCCACTCACTTGCTTAGGGAAATGACTTTGCTGAACATATCATAATTTACCTTACAACATTGTTTGTTCGAATAACATACAACAAAATGGAAACTCATCCCATACTAAATTACAAGATTTTTTTTTACATACTTTTCAGCCAAGATTGACAATGACATAAGCAAAAATTACACAAACCACTGCTACAATAACCAAATACAGATTAACATTCTTCTTCCTCTCTAGATACAACACCTTCTTCTCCAAATCAATCAGCTTCTGTTTCACTACCTTCTTCCCAAGATACACTTTCAGATCATTAACCTCGTCCTCCGTAGTAAACTTTTCAAGGACTCTTACTGTTGAAAGATGGTCATCCAGCCATAAGAAGAACTTGCAATGACTGGGATTTTTCAGCTGCATGTTCATCGTTCCAAAACAAACAGAACTTAATCAACTCTCCTATAATCAAACTGACCAAATAAAATCACCAACATATCTTAAAGAATGGACACCCAAAGAACAATCTATTGGGGTTCGTCGTCGTCCTCGACTTGTACAATATGGCATACACACGACATTTACACATCGGAGCAATCTCGTCCTTCTCCTCTGAAGCTTCCACGCATTTCACGGTTGGCGGCAGTCGAACTCGTCGTGAGCTGGAGGAGGCTCCCTCACTGACCATTTAAGCTTGCACAATATCCCCACACTCAACCACTCACAGAAATGAACAACGGTAATGGCGAACGAGTTCCATTTGAACAAATAGGGCAAACATCAAAACGTTGCCGTTTTCAATTATAGGGACCTATTTGTCCAAGACTTTTTCCTAACGGACACACCAAGCTTCCTCAACGGTCCCGTCTTGCTACCTAGGCCCAACACACACCAACTAAGCGACAGATCACCCTTCTCCGTTACGTCTGGCACATCATTTTGCACGAAAAGATCGATCCGTCACACATTTTGAATAGTAAGGAGCGTTTTAGTATTTTTAGATCTTAAGGGATCGATTTGTCCACGATTTAAAACCTCAAGGACTAATTTGTCCTTTTCCCTAATAATAATAATACCAAATTCATGACTATTTATTATTTTATCTGTAATGATCATAAAGCAGCAAAAGACAGCGTCCACCATTCACGGCGCCTCAAGCTCCTGCTCCACCGTCCACAATTAACTGCGCCTGGAGCTCCGCCGCTCGCCATTCACCACGCCCGGAGTTCCACCATCCGCGTTTCACCGCGCCTCGAGGTCTGCCATCCACGATTCACCGCGCCTCAAGCTCCGTGGTCCTCTAGTCCGAATATGCATTCCTTCGGTTACAGAGCGAACGCTCTGTTCACGTTCGCCATTACCATTCTTGCCCTTGTGTGCGCTATGGCTTCCCTCTCCGACAGCCTCAACTCCCCCTCTCCCTCTGCCCATGTCCAGGTCTTGAACATTAACTGGTTTCAGAAACAGCCCAACGGAAACGATGAGGTTTAATTTCTTGTTCCGATCTACGATTAGGGTTTAATTTCCCAAAGGGTTTTGCTAGTAATTTATCAATATCACTGTTTTATATTCAATTCTGGTGTTTTCAACTCGTTGCTATAGTCTACGCTTAGCAGCAATAATTCTTGTAGCTTTGGCACTTCATTCTGCCATTGAGCCAAATGTTTGAATTGATAAAACTTGCCCACACTTGGGATACTGAAATGGATAACATATGTGGCTGTGATTAGGTCTGATAAGATCTCTAGTTCTTAGCAGTGTGAATATATAGCCAATGCCTTATTGTCTGAAATGAAGGTTTATGCTGAATTGGGATCATTTTATTACTTGAGTTTTTGAACTATTGCTTTGTAGAATATAGATAAATTTGATGAACAACACGTCTTGACCTTTATCCGAAACATTTCCTATGTCATTGCTTAATTACTTTTTAGATATTCATATATTTGAAAATTGGAAATAATCAAAGCATAAAGCCAGGAATAATTGGACTTGAAACCATCACAATGGTGTCATCTAATAATTGTAACCAACACAACCTAGTTCAAAGATGTAACAAGGTTTAGATTTTTTTTGCTGTTGAAAGGGGAAGAAGGCAACTATTTAGTTGCCCTGTCATGTTAGGCCTTCTGATACATGCTTCAAATGTTCGGAGTTCAAATATTATTTAGAAATTATTAGTTTATATTTTTAAACTGTTCAATTTAATTTGATGTATTTTAATTTTGTTTATTTAGTTATTTGTGTTTGTGGGCTTAGGGTTTTCTTTGTTTTGACTTATTAAGAGGTTATAAATACCTCATAAACTATTGTAGTCGTAGTATTGAGAGACTATAGGTTTTTGGTAGATGAAACCATAGTGTGAACAAGTGAGGTTGAGTGAGTTCCTTTTTTGTTCCACGGGAATTTGATAAAAGGTTGAGGAGTCCTTTCGATTTAATTCCCAAACTATGATGTGGACAAATTAAGTTGATGAGTCCCTTTCTTATTGCATCAAGAAATTGGATAAAAAGCAGAGTGATTCTCTTTGTATCCAATTTCAATCTATCCCTTTTATTTTCTATTTCAATTTTAATGTATGTTTCTTATTCAATATTAATTCATGTTATTTTGTTTATCTTTTTTTTGTATTATTTGGTATCAGAGCTCAGGTAAAAAAAAGATAAACAAAAAGATAAGAATTCAAACCGAATAAAAAAGATACATTAAAATTGAAACAGAAATAAAAGAGATAGATTGAAATTAAATACAAAGAGAATCACTCTACTTTCTACCCAATTTCTTGGCGCAACAAGAAAATGACTCCTCAACCTAACTTGTCCACGCCATAGATTGGGAATTGAATGGAAGGGACTCCTCAACCTTCTACCAATTTCCCAATGCAACAAGAGAGGTATTCACTCAACCTCACTTGTCCACATCATGGTTTCATCACGAAACCAAAAAGTGCTTTGACATCTCTAATCACTCAATATTACGACTTATAATCTCTTATTAGGTTAAAACAAAGAAAACCCTAAACCCACAAACACAAAGTCCAATTTAGTAACTAAATAAACAAAATTAAATTGAACATTCTAAAAATATAAACTAATAACTTCTAAATAATATTTGAACTCTTCATATCACGAACATTTAAAGCACGTATCACCTTCTCAAAGTTCTATCTTTTACCATATTGTATGCATGTGTTTACTTCTCTGTACCAGCTCTGAAATTTTAGCTGCATATGATACTTTGATATTAATATCATATTGTGTCATAAACAACCTTCTTGTGATGCCATTCTCTTTTATATTTATACAACATTTCTATCCGGTGTTTAATCTGAAGTGGAACACCTTTCTTTTCTTGCAGGTCAGCATGACAATGAATATATCAGCAGATTTACAATCTCTTTTCACATGGAACACAAAACAGGTTTGTGAATAGAATTTGCATTACTCGTTCCCTTTGGTTCTTGAAAAGTATGGATGCGGAAGGTAGGAAGATAAGTGGGAGACTGCAAATTAGTGCATCAGGATGCAATGGGCAAAATCTGCATGATCTTCCTCTGTTCCTCCCTTAATAATGCATGTCGTAATTTTTAATAAGCCTTGCCCACTGTTATATCTTGTTTAATTTTCTGAAATATATTTCTATTCTTGCTCCCATCTTTGCATTTCTATGGTGCATAACCAAATGTATTTCCATGTTATTGTTGTAACTGCCTGATATAACATAAAATGTATTGGATTGGGATAATAATATTTGATCAATTTTTCTAAGCAGTTAGGCTATAACTTCAGGCTGCCCTGGCACTTATTTTGCTTCTCCATATATGCTTGCAGGTTTTTGTCTTTTTAGCTGCCGAGTATGAAACTCCAAAGAATTCTTTAAATCAGGTACGATTTGAAATATAAAACACTAATAAGTTTGTCTGCTCCTTTTGAGGAGGGAGTAAAGAAACCAGAGTAGTATTCATCTCGCTAAGATAACACTCCCATCACCTATTAATATGCTGCTTCTCTGCCATAGTATGTTATAGCATTTGTTTTGACTTTTGAATACATTCTTGATTTGCCATTTGCAGATATCGCTATGGGATGGTATCATTCCCTCTAAAGAGCATGCAAAGTTTTGGATTCATACTTCAAACAAGTATCGCTTCATCGACCAGGTACACAACTCTGAGAATGTGACCACTGGTATGAATTGCTTTAGATTTCATCAGGTCCTGATATTTGACATTTTTCGTTTGTGTTCAGGGAAGGAATTTGCGTGGTAAAGAATTTAACTTGACTATGCACTGGCATGTTATGCCAAAGACGGGCAAAATGTTTGCAGATAAAATAGTCATGCCGGGTTACCGTTTGCCAGAGGAATATAGATGATTCTTTCTTGTCTTGTTAATGATGTATTACTTTAACTTTAGCCTTTTCTATAATGGATATAGAGGGTTACCTCAAGGAACTAGAATCAGGAAACCCGTGATTTGACAAAGTGGAAATGAAATTTTCGTGTGGTATTTAATTGTCTCCTCCACTGTTCCCGACATTTTTCGATTTGAAACACCTCCCCAGTAAGAGTCTCAGATTGCGTCACAGTTTTGAAGCACTATTAGATTGAAAAGGGGATTATTTCTATGTCTAGCTTATTTCTATTAGCTTAGGTTTTTGTTAATGATCACCCATATTAGTTTGTCCTTTTGCATTTGGTGAATGACTCAGTGGTACTCCTAGAATTATTAATTATGACATAGCAAGTTGGACAGCAACTCTTTCTCATTCAGTGCATTAGGAACTTCCCAATGCACCACATGCCTGATTGTTTTTGCATGCCTTAAAACTTTGCCATCAAGTTCCGTCTTCCCAAACCAGAATTATTTTTGAGGTTGTGTGTCAATTTGTAACCCCTCCTCCTACTTTTCTGTCTACATTTCTCTTCATAGGGGTAGTGCTCTCTCATTTTTTATATGTTCTCCATTTTCCTTATTTATCATTCCTATGTCACGTTTGAATTCTTCTTTAACAAGATTGTCCAAATGAGAGTACAGGAAGATGATAAAATGAGCTTGCTTGAAAAGAACCTACTTAGCAAATTCTGTATTTCCATAGAGCCAGTTTCATCATCATATGATCTATATGGCTGAACCCCACCTTGAAGGATGAACTGATGAACAATAATTTTTGTTTTTTATATGTTTGTAACAATCAATGGTCATGACCTTGCTGGAATGGTTAAACTGAAACAGTTGCGCTAGCTTGAGCTTTGCCTTTGAGTATGATAGGCAAACTGAAAGTGTTGGATTTTGCTGCCTGCGATGAACTTTATGATATTTTATTTTATTTTGCTGACTGCTGTGGTTGATATCATTATCAGTTTATTTAACCTGTCAAAATCCTCTTATCCAACCACACTCTAAACCCTAATTCTGCAAAGGAGAGTTTCCTAGGCTTAAATTATCATTCACCCTTGAAAACAAATTGTTTTGATTTGTATACTCAAGCTTTTTATTACCAATATCAACCTGTAATCTTCCCAAGTCCCTAATTCTTAAGTAAATACCAATCCCAATTCCCAAGACAACACAATCCTTGATGAAAAAAATAAAAAACAATTTGACCTGTTTGAGGTTAGATGATTTGGATTCCCTTTCTTAAATCTACCATGAACTATTAACGAAATTTGACAGGCTGACACTTAATTAATCTTGATGAGTTTGGAAAATTCAAATTTAAATTTGTGATGATCAAATATTATTAATACAATTAATTACAAAATTATTAATTTGATCTTCATGATTATATCTACTAATTAATAATTTTGTCATGTAGAATTTGATGCTGGGCCGAATTGCAAGCCTAATAAGAATAAAATATTCAGCATTGGCTATCAAAATGTTAAAAGATGTGGCTGAATTGTTACTTTACTAGTTGGGCCAAATTTTAACTATTACTGTTAGTCCAAAACAATTTTTTGGTTTGAAACCAACTTACTTGATCCGAAACCAAAGATAATGGAAGAAAGCTTTGCATGCTTAATTCGGTCACTCATTTCCTCTCATTTGATGGATTCCAAATTTAATTCAATTAACATTAAATGCATTGGAACCATGAGAGAGAAATGACAATTGATTTGATTGCTGCCTTAATGATACACGCTACTTAAAGCAAAGGGGAGTAAATTAATTCATTTTAATTGATCAAATCCATTGAATGCTTTCCTTTTACTCTCTTTTCTCTCCCATTCCTCTTCTTCATTTGGTCACTTCACAGAGAAAGCATAGAAGCTTTTGCAAGCTATCAGAATAATGAAGCAGAAGCTAGAAACAAGCTAAAGACCATTGTAATGATGGCAAGAAAAAGAAAAAGAAAACAAAAAGTATGTTGTGGTTGAGATTTTCATCACAAATGGTAAGATTTGGTGAAGAGATCTCATGCTCTCCATACCAAAAATGAAAGAAGATGATCTCGGTCAGAGGAAGAAGATCCTTAAGAGATGGCTTGTCTCAGCTTTTGATCAACCACCACAGGAGGTAGCTACAGTAGCTACGTGATGGAAGATGCAGAAGATAGAGCAGAAGAAGCTATCATCATCAAGAACTCATCAAGGGTTAGGGATCCTTCTTGGAGTGCAAGTCAAGATGGATGGCTCGGATTGGTGAAGCTTTGTGTAAAGGGAAGACACAGAGGTAATTGCATGTTGGGTTTTACATTCAGTTTCCTCTCCTCTCTCTCTGGCCGAACCGGTTTGCATGAAAAAGAAGAAGTTGGCTCGGTTCAAGAACTTCAATCTTGGAGGCTTCCCCTTCTATAAATAAAGGAGAACAGTCAGGACTTGAGGCAAGGAATCAGAGTGCAAGGCACAGAGTTCTCATAGCTACCTAAGCTAACAGAAGTTCTTCTCCTTCAATGTTCTTCATTTTGTATTTTTCTGTTTAATTTTGTCTGTCTTGAGTTTCATGGAAAAGGCAAACAGTGAGGTTTGTAAGAAAAAGCCATAGAGCGGAAAAAGGCAGAGAGTGCAAAATTAAAAGAAAAAGCCATAGATGTCCTTAGAGGTCCTTTGTACATCTGTGTTGTGTTTCATGATTCTGTGAGAATCCCCTTGCAAGTTGGGTTAGCACTTAGCAGTTGAAAGCTTGGGTGTGACCAAGTCAAGTTCAGGATTGGGGTTTAGATTCTGGACTTGTCCTGGATAGGAAAGGTAATTCCTAGGGAGTATTGGTGTATGTAATCATGATGATTATAGTGAAATTCCATCATTGTTGTGATAGAGACTAGATGTAGGCTGCATTGCACTTTGCAACTGAACCAGGATACATCTTGGTGTGATTCTCTCTCTTTCTTCTACTCTATTTCTGTTTCTGTTGCATAGGAGATAAAACTGAAAAATATCTCGTGCCAGGTTACGAGATAAAAAGAAAAAAGTCTCGTGGCTGTGTACGAGACAAAAATAAAAAAGTCTCCAACAGTTGTTTCAAAGACCAGCAAGTTTCAATAAGCGAAAAATGGGCTAAGATTCAACCCCCCTTCTCTTAGCCACTGAAAACCATCAATTGGTATCAGAGCTTGGTCTCAAAGAGATCAAGCTTTGCAGCTTGGAGAAAAGATCCAGATGGCAGAAAACAGTGGCTCAAATTTGGTGTCCTACAACCTGACAGAAGGACAGTCAAGAGAATCTGGAACAGAACAACCCACTGAAGCTCATCAAAGCTCAACACCACTTTGGAAACCAAGAGAATGGAAGTCCATGAGGGGTTATCCTCACAACTTTATCATTAGTGATCCCTTACAAGGTGTAACAACAAGATCCTCATCCAAAAGACAAATAGAACCAAGCAATCTTGCTCTCTTGTCACAAATAGAGCCTAATAATGTAAAGCAAGCTCTTGAAGATCCTTTTTGGGTCAAAGCCATGCAAAAAGAGCTAGCTCAATTTGACAAGAATGAGGTTTGGACACTAGTACTTCATCCGGATGGTAAGAAGGTAACGGGTACTAAGTGGGTTTTCAAAATAAACTAGGTGAGGATGGAAAAGTTGTTCGTAACAAGGTTAGATTAGTGGCCCAAGGTTACAATCAAGAAGAGGGTATAGATTTTGATGAGTCTTTTATTCCGGTAGCTAGAATAGAAGCAATTAGGTTGCTTCTTGCCTATGCTGCCCATAAGGATTTTAAAATGTTTCAAATGGATGTCAAATGTGCTTTCCTTAATGGCTTTATTGATAGAGAAGTATTTGTGGCACAACCCCCGGCTTTGAAGATAAAGAATTTTCAAACCATGTTTTTAAACTCTCAAAGGCTCTTTATGGCCTTAGACAAGCTCTAAAAGCTTGGTATGAAAGGCTTAGTGCCTTCTTGTTGGAAAATCAATTTCAAAGGGGTACCACCGACACTACTTTATTTATTAAAGCGTCTAATAATGATATTTTCCTAGTTCAAGTTTATGTGGATGACATTGTGTTTGGATCGGCCAATGAATCCTTGTGTGAAGAGTTTGAAAAACTCATGACTAGTGAGTTTGAAATGAATTTAATGGGAGAGCTAACATTCTTTCTTGGTCTCCAAATTAAACAAACTCCTAGTGGTACATTTATTCACCAAGAAAAGTATGCTAAAGAATTAATCAAGAAATTTGGCCTAGAAAATTCCAAACCAATGGGAACACCAATGCATCCAAACACTAAACTTGAAAAGGATGAAGATGGCAAAGATGTGGATGAAACAAGGTATAGAGGAATGATAGGTTCACTCATGTATCTAACCTCCTCTAGACCGGATATTGTACAAAGTGTGGGTGTATGTTCAAGATTTCAATCTCACCCAAAAGAATCCAATCTTTCGGCCGTTAAACGCATCATTAGATACATTAAGGGAACTAGTGATTATCGCTTATGGTATCCAAAATCTGATGATTTTTGTGTAGTGGGATTTTGTGATACAGATTATGCAGGAGATAAGGTGGATAGAAGGAGCACATCCGGCATGTGTTGTTTTCTTGGAAGCTCACTCAACATGTGGTCAAGCAAAAAATAAGTCACAGTGGCTCTATCCACAGCCGAAGCTGAATATATTTCTGCATCTGCATGTTGTTCACTATTAATTTGGTTGAAAATACAGTTGGAAGATTACAAATTAAAAATCAATAGTATACCCTTATTTTGTGACAATATGAGTGCTATAAACATTTCTAAGAACCCTGTCCTGCACTCAAGAACCAAGCACATTGAAATCAAATATCATTTTATTAGAGAACATGTGCAAAAGGGTACTATTGATATTTAATTTGTAAAATTCGAAGACCAACTTGCTGACATTTTTACAAAATCCCTATGTGAAGACAGATTCTGCACTTTAAGAAACAGTTTGGGAATGATAGAATTAAGTTCTGTTAAAAATTTATAAATTTTTTAATTCTGTTTAATTTTGTCTCGTAGAAAAGCAGGAGACAAATTTCAGGATATGTTGAACGGGCCATGATTCAAGGGGAGACTGCGCTGACATTAATTATCTTGGGCCCCACCAAATTATTTTGACCTTAATTTGATCCATTTTGAGTTCCTCATTTTTTAATAATACTTTTAGGAAGTCATCATTTCAAAACTTGTAGGAAGAAGTGATTGTTTCCTCATCCCTTGATTCTAGGAGCTAACATTTCAGTTTTTTTAAAACCCTTTCTTGGTTAATAACCGCGCTCATTAGTGGGTATTAACTCCTTCAATTCTCTCTCCACTCAACATTAAATGCTTCCCTAACCTCCCTCCTCTCACCACACTCTTCGGCCTCTCTTCACCTTCCCCTCTCCACTTCTTCATTTCTTTAATATCATGAAAAAGAAAATTGTTCCAAGGAAAAGTGAACGAATTCTCCTTTCCAAAAAATCTTTCACCCCTCAAACCCATACTCATATACACATTCATTCTACATCCTCTTCATCTCCTACCTCTCAATCTACTAAAACCATGCGCAGAAAGGTCATTGCTCAGAAGACTTCATCAAGAAAAAAGAAGGAACCCGTGGTTGAGGAAGAAGATGAGTCTCATACGTCCTTACCTCAGTCTCCACCAAAGAAAGATACCCCTGGCCGCAGTTCTCATAAGGCAAAAGGTTACGCGTTACGTGATATTAGGGAGCCCCCGAATCTGGAGTCCCTGGATTTCAAGAACAAGTACAACAAAAGCCATTCTCATTTTGATACAGGGAGGTTTAATTCTTGTGCTTCATACTTGATGAACCTGGATTCTCTGGCTGCCAAAGGGATCAACTTTACCACTCTTTTTGAGAATATGAAGTGGTCTCCTTTGTTCAAAATTCAGAAACCAGTATACCCTGCCCTGGTCCGAGAATTTTATGCAAACATGAGGCTGATAGATGGTGCGATTCACTCCTATGTGAATAAGGTTTATTTGACTCTGAGCAGAGAGACAATAAGCACTGCCCTTGGGTACGTTGATGAAAGACCAGTAGCCTACATGTCAGAAAAATGGGACTCACAAGTGGGAGTCACTCTTCAGATTGCCTTGAATCAAACATGCGAGAATTACTCTGCTTTGGATAGTACGGTTCTCACTCACAAAGCTCTTGGACCTGAGAGAGCACTTCTTCACCGAATCATCACTCACATCCTGACTCCACAGAGTGGCTCACACAATAGAGTAACCATTTCTGATACCTTTGTACTTTTTCTATTATTACTTCCTCTCTCATTTCCTTTGCATACCTCATGGTTAGACATATGTGGGATTGTGTTAGAAGCACCAAAAAGGCTAACCTTCCCTATGGCATATTTCTTACCTGTATTTTTGAGCACTTCAATGTTGATCTAACTAATGAAGAGGTTGAGAACAAAGTTTCATCAATTAAGGGAGGAGGAATTTCAGGTACAATGAAAGAAACCAAAGGGAAACGATCAATACCTTCTGATAGTGATCTTGAGAGTCGCCCAGCCGAGCCGTCCAAGGTGGCAGAATCGATCAAGAAAGTCCTCACTGAATTCTCTAACATGTCCAATCTGATGGTGCAATCATACAAGGCCGCTTGTAAGCTAGCATTCGAAAATGAAAAAATTTGGACAAAATGTCAAGAAAGAGTGGGACTGATGCTTCAAAATTTTGAAGAAGAATTTGGGGCTGCCGATGATGATGATGCAGATGGCTCTGAGTACAATTTATCTGACGATTGATCACTATGTTTCTTGTTGATTTCTGGTTCTATTTGGCTTATTTTGATACTTTATAGGCTATTTGGATACTTTAGACCTGTGACATTTTGATAAACTCTTGGTTATTTTTGTGTTGTTTATATTTTGGATATTTTGCATACCATTGTCCTTTTTGCAGGTTCCCTTTGATGACAAAAGGGGGAGGAAAGCTGGAAAATTGAAATTGAAAAGTTAAAAGAAACGGGGCTGAAATCTCCTGTGATTTATGATCATCCCTGTGCACAAACTGATGATATGTTTTGATCACTGGTTTTAGAACTTAGATATTGTTGATCATGATATACTCTGTTGATGCCTGTTGATGTTGGTAATTTATATTCTGAATTGTTGAAATAACTGTTGGAACTTAGTTATTTTTCTGATAATCCATTTATGGTCTGCTGTGTTGATGATGCATCATACTCTGATTTGTTGAAATATTTGTTGTATTTGGGATTTAGTTGTGACTTGATAATCTCTTTAAGCTTTGATATGTTGATATATTCTTTATGCTTTGAAATAATTATGGTTGATTAAAAATGTTTTTCTTGCTATAAACTGATAATTAATTTGCTCTGAAATAGTGGCTGGAAAATATTGTTTAATCAAATATTTTGGCAAGTAGATTCTTAGAATTATCAAGTGCTTCTCTTTATTTCTATGTACTCTGTACTCAAATTTTTTTTTATTGAAATTGAGCAGGAAGTCATTTTTATGATAACAAGTCAAGTTGTGTTTATCATGCCATTTATGCTCATAAATCAAGATATTCAACATCTCAAGATTACATATGTTGAAAAACATAGTTGCCTTAGGCTTGATAAGATTTGTTACAGGTGAAGCTTCCCTTGGTAAAATAGCATATATTAAGGGAGAGCCATGTAACAATTGGAAAGGGAAGGAATCCAAATATTCAAAGGGAGTACTCTAATCTTTGATTTCTTTCCATTTCAATTTTTAATAATGTTTGTTATCAAGGGAGAGATTGATGAGTTTAGAAAATTCAAATTTAAATTTGTGATGATCAAACATTATTAATACAATTAATTACAAAATTATTAATTTGATCTTCATGATTATATTTACTAATTAATAATTTTGTTATGCAAAATTCGATACTGGGCCAAATTGCAAGCCCAATAAGAATAAAAAATTCAGCATTGGTTATCAAAATATTAAAAGATGTGGTTGAATTGTTACTTTACTAGTTGGGCCAAATTTTAACTATTACCATTAGTTCAAAACAATTTTTTTGGTTTGAAACCAACTTACTTGATCCAAACCAAAGAGAGATGGAAGAAAGCTTTGCATGCTTAGTTCGGTCACTCACTTCCTCTCATTTGATGGATTCCAAATTTAATTCAATTAACATTAAATGCATTGGAACCATGAGAGAGAAATGACAATTGATTTGATTGCTGCCTTAATGATACACGCTACCTAAAGCAAAGGGAAGTAAATTAATTCATTTAAATTGATCAAATCCATTGAATGTTTTCCTTTTACTCTCTCTTCTCTCTCATTCCTCATCTTCATTTGGTCACTTCACAGAGAAAGCATAGAAGCTTTTGCAAGCTATCAGAGTAATGAAGAAGAAGCTAGAAACAAGCTAAAGACCATTGTAATGATGGCAAGAAAAAGAAAAAGAAAACAAAAAGTATGTTGTGGCTGAGATTTTCATCACAAATGGTAAAATTTGGTAAAGAGATCTCATGCTCTCCATACCAAAAATGAAAGAAGATGATCTCGATCAGAGGAAGAAGATCCTTAAGGGATGACTTGTCTCAGCTTTTGATCAACCACCACAGGAGGTAGCTACAGTAGCTACGTGATGGAAGATGCAAAAGATAGAGCAGAAGAAGCTATCATCATCAAGAACTCATCAAGGGGTAGGGATCCTTCTTGGAGTGCAAGTCAAGATGGATGGCTCGGATTGGTGAAGCTTGGTATAAAGGGAAGACACAGAGATAATTGCATGTTGGGTTTTACATTCAGTTTCCTCTCCTCTCTCTCTGGCCGAACCGGTTTGCATGAAGAAGAAGAAGTTGGCTCGGTTCAAGAACTTCAATCTTGGAGGCTTCCCCTTCTATAAATAAAGGAGAACAGCTAGGACTTGAGGCAAGGAGTGAGAGTGAAAGGCACAGAATTCTCATAGCTACCTAAGCTAACAGAAGTTCTTCTCCTTCAATGTTCTTTATTTTGTATTTTTCTGTTTAATTTTGTCTGTCTTGAGTTTCATGAAAAAGGTTAAACAGTGAGGTTTGTAAGAAAAAGTCATAGAGCAGAAAATGGCAGAGAGTGCAAAATTAAAAGAAAAAGCCATAGATGTCCTTAGAGGTCCTTTGTACATCTGTGTTGTGTTTCATGATTCTATGGGAATCCCCTTACAAGTTGGGTTAGCACTTAGCAGTTGAAAGCTTGGCTGTGACCAAGTAAAGTTCAGGATTGGGGTTTAGATTCTGGACTTGTCCCGGATAGGAAGGGTAATTCCTATGAAGTATTGGTGTATGTAATCATGATGATTATAGTGAAATTCCATCATTGTTGTGATAGAGACTGGATGTAGGCTGCATTGCACTTTGCAGCTGAACCAGGATACATCTTGGTGTGATTCTCTCTCTTTCTTCTACTTCATTTCTGTTTCTGCTGCATATATAGGAGATAAAACTGAAAAATATTTCGTGCCAGGTTACGAGATAAAAAAAAAAGTCTTATGGCTGGGTACGAGACAAAAATAAAAAAGTCTCCAAAAATTGTTTAAAAGACCATCAAATTTCAATAAGCAAAAAAAAGGCTAAGATTCAATCCTCGTTCTTTTAGCCGCTGAAAACCATCAAATGTCCCTATCATCTCAATAGTATGCCAGCTATGAAAGTTCCGTTAATAGTTCATAGTGAATTTTATGAAGGGGTCTGTTGTCTCATAACAAATAGGTAAGGGACCAAATTTGCCTCCCCCCCTTTTTTTTGTTTGTTAGTGATCGTGTTGTTCTTTAGGGAAATAGACAGAGATCAATTTGATTGTTCAATCTAATTCTTATTGTGAAATGTTAACCTGTCTTCTGTCCTACATTAGTTTTCCCAATAAGAGGTAATTTTCTTACCCAAGTACATAAGCATATATCATTTAGAGATCCTAAAATGTAATTTGTATAGGTTTTTCTGTTACTTATCTAAGCATTTGGGTAGGTGAGACTTTCAATTTCTACATAAGGGGTCTTGTTCTTCCCTTCCTCTTTTTCTTTTCGGATTATATGTATGTACTGGTCACCTTCCTTCAATCAAGTCATTAGCTAAGTCAATGTAAAATGAGAAATCAAGGAGCGTAACATGTAATATCATCTGAACCCTCAATCTTGAATGGTAATTACTTCTATGAAGATATCTTTACACGAAGAAGTCTCTTGAAGTAATCACTATCTTAAATTTACCGTGACTGATACTATGGCGGAGGATAGATTTTGATGCTTGTTTCTTTTCGTGGCAAATGATTTTTTGTGCAGATGCAAGTGAAAACTAAATGAAGAAGCTATTTTTTAGAGCCTATTCGAGAAAAGTTGCTTCAGTTTGAGCAAGAACTCAAGGATAGATAGGAGAGGCATTATTTTCTTTGTTTACAAAAGCCATGTATTAGTCTCAAGTTTTCATTGCAAATGTTCTACTGGGAACTTGTTATTTCTAATTACAGTCTCTCCAGAAATAGTGGTTTTTTTAATTTTTCATTTTATTTATAAAGTGTTATGAACTGCATGATTAAGCATTGTTATCAACTTATCATACATTTTAACATGATGCATGTGGCGCGTTCAAGAGTAAATTGCATAATAGTTTCAACTTTCATGCAAGTAAATTAATTGCAAGGTTCAAAGTATGTTAGCATTTGTCTTCGGAATATCCAAAATGTAAAGGGGTTCCTACAAGCTGCTTTATGAACTCTACCACAGATGCCCATTGCCAAAAAGTGAGGTGGACATGATGATTATATATAAGAAAATTATATGGTACAGATATAAATCTGTACAGATTTAAAGATTTACTTACTTAAACCACACTTTCTAAAGTCACACTTTTTACTTAAAACCGTAGCTCTTCACAAAGAAAAGCATCATCTAATGGAAAAAAGTAAATTAGAAGATTTAAGAGAAGAAATAATTAAGTTATCAAAATTAATAGATCAAAAAATAATGATTTTAACTAATGTTAACTGTAATGACACCGAATTCTTAAAATCAATACAAAATGATTTTTCTCAAAATCTTTATTTTACTATAAACTTTATTGAAGGACTTCAAAAACCTGAAAAAACTTATTTTTCACACGGAATTTTTAAGAAATATTATCATGGAAATGATTCCCCACATCTTTATCATACTTTTAACCCACAATTAAATTCTATAGTAGATATGCTTGAAGAAATACTAGTATCCATAAAATTTCAAAGAAATAAGGAAAAAGAAAATCCAAAAGAAGAAAAATTTCAAAATATAATCAACATAACAGATTTAAAAGTAAAACCACCACTAAAATTATGAATATTGAAGAAAAATTAGAAGAAGTTACAATACTTTTTAAACAATTAAAAATGGCTCAAGAAAATAATACTATAGAACAGGGATTTCAGATAGAAGAAGATGAAATAAATAGAGGAACAATTGAAAATAATTTTGGTGGAGCAACCTCTGCAATAAGAGAGGAAATAAAAGAACGTTGTATGCAAGAAGCAACTCAAAAAAGATTTGCAAATATAATTAGAATTTGCTGTCAGGATAATGAAGAGATACCTCAAAAATATGGTCTTAATAAAAATTTTCAAAGAAAAAGAAAATACAATCCAAACTGGAGAAAAAAGAGGTATTTTAGAAAAAGAAATAACAATAAAAATAAGAGACAAAAAAGTGATTATTGCCCAAATAAAAAAGAAAATTGTAAGTGTTGGTATTGCCAAGAACAAGGACACTATGCAAATGAATGTCCGAAAAAGAAGGATAAAAGGATCTTACTAAACAAATAGAAATTGCTAAGTCTTGTTTCATGGAACCTTTAGAAGGATCTGATGATAACTTAGACTATATTTTTGAATATGTCTCAGAAACAGACTCAGAGACTGAGTAATAATGCTACATTTATTACTATAAAAATAACAAAAAAATTTATAAATGCTTTCATAGATTCTGGAGCAACACAATGCTTTGCTAGTTCAAATATAAAACTTGATTGGAAAAAATTAAAGAAACCATTAAGAGTTAGAATAGCTGACAAATCAATACATAAAATTGATCAAAAAGCAGAGATGGTTGAAATTTTTATTCAAAATTATAGGTTCATTGTTCCATCTATATACATGTTAGATTCTGGAATGGATTTTATCATAGGAAATAACTTTTTAAAGTTATATCATCCATTCATTCAAGAACTAACATATATAGTTTTAAAAGCTCCACATGATTCTTCAATAAATCAAAAATCAAAATCAGATCCAATCCCTCAAGAAGGCCGTCGAAGCAATGAAATCAACACAACAACCAAAACCATCAGAGCTCAGCCAGCTAAGCGTGGTGGACAAATCAGGATTTGTTGATGCAGTGAAGAGATTTAAAAATATGATTGACAATGTAAATCCAAGGGATATATCCCTAAAATTTACGAACAGTCAACCTATTTTTAATGAAGAAGAAGAATGCTTGGTTCCAGCACACCAAGTAATATTCATGTCCGTCTTCCTAGGAAATTTTCAACCAATTGATCAAGTTCAAGATTTAACAATCTACAGTCATAAAGGAAGGCTAGCCAGCACACTAGCAAGGGTCTTCGAAAGAACTCAAAAGATAACAAGGGAATCTCACACAAGAATTAATTATAAAAGCAGAAATACTTTGCTTGTGTCTAATAAAAGGAATGAAATTGAAGAAAGAGAGATGAGACTCTTAGTGGAATTTGAATCAGCATTCTACAACTTATCTGGACTCTTAGAAAAGCTCCCTGAAGGGATAAAGAGGAATCTCTGCTATTTGATAACAGACAGAGAAGACCACAAGTGCCAGCTATGCGTCTCAGAGTTATCTGAAGAAAGCAATAATAAAACGGAATCAACCCACATGATAAAGGAAGAAGACAACGCATCTGAAGGTCACATAATGAAAGAGGAAGACAGCACATCTGAAGCATCTCTCAACATTATTGCATAGTGACGTAAGCGCTTAGGTCATAGAGCACCAACAATGTAGCTGGTGCAAGATAATAAACAATGACGTAAGCAATGACGTCATAAGAAGGGTAAGGATGGGAATTGTCCATCAGACCCAACCATTATAAATAGGTTGCTTAGGCAATTGTAGAAGGCATCAGAAAATAGAAAGCAGGAGGCTAAGAGTACTCATATGCCAGGAGAGTTTGGTTTCATCAAATTTTCAAATAAGAGAATCTAAAATTAATAGCCCTTTAAGTTTATCTAAGTTAAAGATTAAAGAAGAAAATTCTGAAATAAAAGAATTAACAAAAAAGGTCGAAAAATTAAATGAAACCCTAAATACTAAATTATGACAATAAATAAAGAAGAAATATATATGTAACTTATCAAGATAAGAAACAAGAGCTCTTTGAAAGAGAAAATCGTTTGAATTATTTGCAATTTTCTGAAATAAATCAAAGAGCATTTGAAGCTCTAAAAACAATCTATGAGAAGTTAAAAAGAGAAGTTGAAGAGTTAAGAAAAATTAATAGAATCTCTAGAAAATAGTGATGAAGCGATGATAGAATTTGCAGAAATTCTAAAATAAATAATGAAGCATGCAAAGATTGAAAGACCAGAAAATAAAATAAAAAGAAAAAGAGCGAAAAATTTAAAAAGTAAAATAAAGGAGTATAAAAGGGAATTAAATAATCTTCAGATCGAAATTGATGACCTCATAATAAAAAGGATAGAAATAAGAATAAATATAAACAAGTTGGAGTTAAACTTAAAAAATTTATAAATGCCTGGAAAACTATATTATGATTTAAAAGAATTAAAGCTGTTGAAAGAAAAAATGGAGAATGAGGTTGAAAAATTAAAAAGATATTTAGAAACAACAAAAAGTGTAGAAATAAAAGAAGTTGTCGAAGATTTGAGAAAATATATTCAAGAAAAAGACAAACAGATAAAAATTTTTATAAACAATAATCCATGCAAAAAAGACTATTATAAACTAAAACAAGATTGAAAAACTATAAAAATCAGAATTATAAAAGTAACATTTTCAATTCTATACAAATTATAAACTTATTCGAAGTAAAATATGAAGAGTAAAAATTGGTATCAGAACCAAGTTAACGATTAAAGGTAACACTTTTTCTTTAAGCAACACTTTTAGTGACACGCTTTTCAGCCACAAAAAGACAAAAATCTGTACACCCACATCTGTACACTATAAGGCCCCTTATATATAATATAATCATCATTATTATCCATTTTATCTAATATATATACATAATTAATTAATTGGAATATGAAAGATATTTGATGTATAAAACTCTTCTCTTTCTAACTACAAGTGTATAATTTGGCAATTGAACTCGTTTAAACATAAAAAAGAAAAGTCAACAAATGGATTATATATAGTTGTTATTAGTATATCAAGAAAATGCATATACACATTTAACTAATGAATTTGCCATTGTGGGACGATGTAGGAAAAGAATATTTGTTAGATGATGATAAAAAATTTGTTAAAATTTTTAAAAAATTCACAAGTTTTTATTTTATTTTAAAAGTTTTTTATTTACATCAAATTTATTTTTAATAGCTAATTTTTTAAAAAAATTTTGATCAATTTTACAATAATTTTACAAAACAACATTTAAGACGAGTGAATCAGACACAATTATGATGCATTATTATGGGATTGGTTCTAAATTTTTTAAGAATTTAGTTGTTAGAGGTATATTTGATAGGGAGCTATTTTGATAAAAATGCTTAAAACTTCTTCTTTTAAAGATATTTTTTATTAATTAAAATTCAATACATATAATTGATTAAACTATATTATTTTTGTTAAAATTAGATCAGACAAATTAATTTTGTCAAAAAATCGGTAAACCAAACCTTAAATCAATCTAAATTAATATTCATTTTTTATAGAAAATGATTACAAGAACCTTAATAACCTTATTATAGAAAAGGACTAAAATATTCTTATTATATATATTTTTTATTTTGAAAACTCTAAATCAAAATTTTTAGAATATTAAATTAGTATTTTTTTCTAAAATAAAAAAAATTCATTAAAATAATAAAATAAATACTAAATTAATAGTTAACTCTTTAAAATTTGAAATTTTTAATGTTTCCCACTAAAGTCCCTCCACAAAATGTTAGCTGTTTCATAAAAGGTTAAAATCCATTCATTCATGTTTGAAGCATACGTGGCTCAACAACAGCCAATCCCCACGTGAAGATCAGTTTTCTTCTTCTACTTACTTCTCTCTACTCTCTACCGTCGTATAAATACGTATATAAACGCACGCATACATACATATATACATACATGACACACTCTTCACTCTTCAGTCTTCCCTTCTCTGCGGAGCGGATAAGCAGAATCACCATTATTCTTAAGCACTTCCAATTCTGCATTCTTGCTTCTTTTTCTTCTTCTTGTGTTCGAAAAATGTGGTTAAATATATTGTGCTCTTAATTAATGAGCTCTTCAACTTTGTTATGCCACAACAACCTAATCTTCTTTAACCACTTCACTACTTCGCATGCACCTTCTTCTTCTTCTTCTTCCTCTTCCTCTTTCACTCTTCACTTCGCTCCCATTAACCCTAAACGCTGCAACAAGTTCGTTTCCAAAGCTAAGAAGAAGAACAAGAGGAACAAGAGTTGGTGGCGCAGGTTCTTCTTTGAGGACGATGGCAACTGGCTTGGATTGAAGGAAGATGACATGGTTGAAATTGAAGAGGAACAACAACGGAAAGAGGAAGAGGAGTTATCGGAAGATGAGAAATTCGAGGCGTGGAAGCAGAGAGCTGAAGCCATTGTTGAGTTGAGGGAAGCACAGGAAGATGTGAGGAACCAGGAGTATAGGATGTGGGAGGATTGGCTTCTTAATCAGCATGATTCTGCTTCTGATTCTGGTTCTTCTTGGAGTGATGGTTTGGATTATGATGACAAGAACAAGAACAAGGAAAAGGAGGGAAGGGTGAAAGAAGAAGAAGATGAAGAGGAGGATTATGTTGTGATGGAGAAAGAGGAGAAGGGTTTGGTGGAGTCTGTTAGGTCGTTAATTTTCGGTGCTGTGGAACAAGATGATGATGACTTGCTCTATGAGGACCGTGTTTTCAAGTATGCTTCCACCAATTCGGTATGCCATTTTCGCCGTTTTAGTTAAGTGTTGTATCGTTGAATCTGTTAGGTAGATGGCGAAGTTTGATTCTCCCAAATTCTAGTGTTATGTTATGATAGCTGCATTAATCAAAGTTCAAAATTTGGATAATGTAATTGTTGTTATTGTAGGGATGCTTAACATTAGTTAGTTTGAGTTACTATTATTCCAATCATTAGCCCAAAGAGTTGGATGCAGTATTAGCGAGCTGTGTACTCTCGCGGAGAATCAAATGTTTGTTTCCTTTGTAAGACAACAATAGTGTTATTTGAACATCCCCAAGCAAGATTTAAGAGTAGAAAATAAGAGTTTTAAGGGGGAAGTTGGGGCCATATTAGAATCTGAAGGTGTTGATATGGACCACGATACTCAAATTTTCAAGAAGTATTTTCCATAAAGACGATATTTAAGAGGGTCTTTCAGTCATGACCGTAGTCACATTGTTAAGAAGAATTTGAATTGTTCTATAGTGTTGCTTGCCTTCAATTTCTTTCATACTAAGTGAATGATGTTCTACTGCTTGCTTAAATATATACTCTTCTCGGTAACTTATTTCTATCTACCTAATTTGTTAATGCAGGCTAAATTTTTGGCAGTGTTGATAGTTATACCTTGGGCCATGGACTTTCTGGTTCATGACTATGTACTGATGCCTTTTTTAGACAGGTAATTGTTGGAAATTGAATTACTTCTAAACTGTAGTCTTTTTTCCTATATTAGCCGAATGTGTTTCTGTTTTGCTAATATAGTTGAAGGTATATGCACAAATAGATATGCACGTTAGTATGTGCTTCTGTCTGCATCATGTTTTGTTAAAAGTGTGATGTGTGGAGGATATGACAAATGACATGTAGCATAGGCTTGGAATGCAGGGTGCTGAATTGATAGGATGAAATCAATCAAGAGATCAAGATATTAGATATAGTTAATCTAGTTTCATAATTCAATGACATAAGAACACAACATCATTATAAATTAGTAGTTTTTGCCCAGGAGAGTTGACACAAGTGGCAAAGGCTCAGAAGATATCCCAGAAGGACTTGGGTTCTAGTTCTTCCTGCCACTGTGACTGACAGCTCCTTTGGTAAGCGATCTATTATATAAGTACCTCCGTAAGCACATGTTGATCCTGGAAGCATGGCATTGGTGGACTGACTGCTGCTGAACAGACCTAGACGTTTTCCATATAAAAAAAGAAAGAAAAGAAATTAGTATTTTCCTGAATAATTCTTTCCTTTAAAGCATTATGCAACTGAATAAAAATCCTTGTTGGACTGGTAGAGCAGCACTTGATGTATTATTACCCAAATTCATCAATGTTAAGAATAAATAGTATCTTAGATAAAATCTTAGGATTCTTTAAATTTCTGTTTTTTTTTTAGTTTGACTTTTATGTGCCTCCGGGTCCACTATCCCAGAAGTGTCTTTGAAGTACAAATTTTCAAATGTTGATCTCCAGTTTTGCATTTGTTTTAACTTGAATTTAAAAATCTTTTGTAACTGCCAAGTTAACCTTATTCTGTTGACAGATATGTGAAGAAAGTACCACTTGCAGCACAAATGCTTGATGTGAGGAGAAGTCAAAAACTTGAAATGATCAAGGAATTAAAGACAGAGTCAGGAAGATTTGAGCTTGAGACAGAGATTGGTAAAGCTCCACCTCTTACTGATGATGAAGTTTGGTGGGAACTAAGGCGTAAAGCGTAAGATCAACCTGTTCCTTTTCTTTTTTTACTTTTTTCTGTTGAATCTTTATTTTATGAGCAATAAATGGAACTATAAATTCAGTATGAAAGTTCAAAAAACCATTGAGCTAAAAAGTGTGAAATATAACTCGTGTAACAACCACCCCTTCTAGAAACAAAATTAAATTCGAAATTTGAAAATCAGTTAGGAGATAGGTTTAGAATTTTGAATTTATGGATAGGAATCTAGTAATCACTCTCCGTTTGAATTTAAAATTATTCCAACTACCCTATTCTCAAATGTATATAAATATGGGTGCACCTATAGGTAGAAAATCACTCCTCTCAAATACTAATTCTCTCCCTTCTCTCTCTACAAAAAATATATTCTATGTGCAAACACAAGAGGCAAACTCGCGTTAGAAAAAGAGTAGGGAATTATGCTTTTCTTACTTTTATGTTGGCATGTAGTATTCTCTATTTTATTTCTTTCCATCCATGCATGGCTATCATCTTTCATGTGTCTTATGGCATTAATTATCCTTTACTCATCTTTTATCCACATTGATCATGATTATCTATTATGTCATTCATGCCCTCTTGATCCATTAATATATATCCCATATTTCTCTATGTGCATTTACATGATCTTTTATGCTATTATATTATTATTCCTTTAATGTTGAGAGTACATACTCCTTTAAAATGTTTTATTTAATTATTTAACATATCCTAATTTTACTATGTGCATTTACATGACCTTTTATACCATTAAATTATTATTATCTCTTTAATGTTGAGAGTACATGTCTTTTTTTTATGTCTTGTTCAATGTACCCTATCCTATTATGTGCATCTAAATGACCTCTTATATCATTATGTTATTATTACTCCTTTAATTTAAGGTCAATGGTACATGCTTTCCTAATTTTACTATGTGCACTTAGATTATGTTTTATACATTATATTATTAATATTTTTGTAGGGTCAAGAATACATGTTTCTTTATAATTGTTTTATTCAACTAATTAATATCTTCTATTTTATTACGTGAAATTATATAAACTTTTATATCATTGGATTAATAATATTTCTTTTGAGTCAAGAGTATATGCCCTCTTATAACTATTTTATTCAACTATTTAAAATATCATATTTTTTTATATAATGTGCATTTATATGATATTTTATACATTATATTATTAACATCCCTCTAGGGTCGAGATAACCTACTTCCCTCCTCTTGCATGAATCTATTCTTGTGTACGTCTAAACAACCCTAATTGTAAATTAAACTGAGGGAATGATCATTCGGTAAGGGAAGGTGACCCCCAAAGACAAGATATCGAGATGATCTTTCGATAAGGGAAGATGACTCTCAGTTTATACCGGTTTGAGCTCAATATCCTTTATAAAAGCTACAAGTTAAGAAAGGAAAAAGTATAAAGCAAAGTTTGATCATAATGATGTTCTTTTTTAAGATTTATTTATGAATATGTCAACATTCCATATGTTACTATCCTTTCTATTTTTTTTTCTATGTGCTCTCCTTTTTGCCTATATGCTTTACAAGAAAGGTTTATATTACATGCCACATCGTACGACTTTTTTTCAAAATCCCGCGCGTGAGCTAGAGATAGATATGGAGGTGTTGCATAGCACTCCTACTGAGACTTTAAGTTCTCATCCCTTTTCTTTTCCCATACTGTCTCCAGAGGAACATGGAGACGACGCAGTGCCCCCGAAGGTAATTAAGGCAAGAGTTCGTTGAAAGAGAACCCCAGCTGCCGTCGTAACCTTCCTAGATAAGAACGCTTCAGTTGTGTGGGATGAACTAAGACTCGACGGGGTGCCGAAGTGGGGGAGTAGGATACGTATTCCACCTTTGGACTTCCGCAAGGGTTCAACTCCTCTTCTCGATCCTCTTCCATGGTGTCTTCCTCTTCCTCCGTCTCGGAATCTGATTCGAGATGCATCACCATGACCGCTTCTTGAATGCTGAAGCGTTTTTATCTAGAAAGGTTACGACGGGAAGTTAGGGTTCTCTTTCCACGAACTCTCGACCTAAGTAGATAGTTTGGAGCACAGTAGTGGTCGTAACTACCCACGCGTGCTTCGAGGGATCATATTCAGAAGTTACCTTCGGGGGCACCTGCGTCGTCTCTATCCGCTGAGCCATGTTCCTCTAGAGATAGTATGGAAAAAGAAAAGGGATGAGAACTTAAAGTCTCAGTAGGAGTGCTATACAACACCTCCATATCTATCTCCAGCCCACGTGCGGGATTTTAAAAAAATGTCGTACGATATGGCATGTAATATGAACCTTTCTTGTAAAACATATAGGCAAAAAGGAGAGCACAAAGAAAAAAAATAGAAAGGATAGTAACATATGGAATGTCGACATATTCATAAATAAATCTTAAAAAAGAACATCATTATGATCAAACTTTGCTTTATACTTTCTCCTTTCTTAACTTGTAGCTTTTATGAAGGGTATTGAGCTCAAACCGGTATAAAATGAGAGTCTCATTTTCTCACCGAAGGTTCTTATCTCGAATGTCTTGGGCGATCACTTTCCCTTACCGAAGAATCATCTTGATCGATCACCCTCCCTTACCGAGGGATCATCTCGATATCTTATCTTTGGGGTCAACTTCCCTTGATCATTCCCTCAATTTAATTTACAATTAGGGTTGTTTAGGCATACACAAGAAGAGATTCATGCAAGAATAGATCATGCAAGAGGAGGGACATATACCATGACAAAATGAGCATGTTGAATAAGATGTTATAAGAAAATATGTTATCTCGACCTTAGAGGGAAGTTAATAATATAATGTATAAAATATCATATAAATGCACATTATATATAAAAATAAGATATTTTAAATAGTTGAATAAAATAGTAATAGTATAAAAGTTCATATAATTTCATATAATAAAATAGGGGATATTAATTAGTTGAATAAAACAATTATAGGTACTCTTGACCATAAGAAAATATTAATAATATAATGTATAAAACATAATCTAAGTGCACATAGTAAGAATGAGGTATATTAAATACTTGAATAAAATACTATAAGAAAGTATGTACCCTTGACCTTAAATTAAAGGAGTAATAATAACATAATGATATAAGAGGTCATTTAGATGCACATAATAGAATAGGGTACATTGAACAAGATATAAAAAAAAAGGCATGTACTCTCAACATTAAAGGAATAATAATAATTTAATAGTATAAAAGGTCAGGTAAATGCACATAGTAAAATTAGGGTATGTTAAATAATTAAATAAAACATTTTAAATGGGTATGTACTCTCAACATTAAAGGAATAATAATATAATGGCATAAAAGGTCATGTAAATGCACATAGAGAAATATGGGATATATATTAATGGATCAAAAGGGCATGAATGACATAATAGATAATCATGATCAATGTGGATAAAAGATGAGTAAAGGATAATTAATGGCATAAGACACATGAAAAATGGTAGCCATGCATGGATGGAAGGAAATAAGATAGAGCATAAACCTTGTGAACTGATGAAGGCTCTGAGCAAAAGAGAATTAATCTAGTCCTGGATATATATAGTTATCGTATTTTATGTGAATTATTATTCAATATGAGCTTCAGTTGTTGTTTATTTGTTATCCTTATTTATCTTCCGTTTGTTGCTCTGACAGATTAGAGTTGCGAGAAGAGTGGAGATTGGAGAATCGCAAAGCATTTGCCAACATATGGTCCGATGCAATTTATGGGATCTCTTTATTTATTCTTTTATACTTCAATAAGAGTAAAGTAAGTTTACAATTTTCTTTATTCTAAAGGTTCTGAATTTTTTATATTTTTGTTGGACTTGTATTCTATTACTATTAATTTTTGTGAATAACCTAAGACACAAGTATAGTTTCTTCAATAGATGAAGAAAATTTCTTTTATAAAGTAATTCCTTAAAATAAAGAAGTGTCAAGAATGAAGACAAGGTAATCATTGAAAGGGAAAAAAGAAGGAGGAAGAGATGATTAAGGTTATATCTAAACCTTTGTCTGATATACTTATGTTTCCAAAGATCAAATTAGAGGACATGTATGGTTCGTTGATTACAATCATTTCGGATACTTTTAGAAGACCCTGACACATCTGTTTGCACAAAACAATATCCCAAGTTTTATTCCTCTCAATAGCCATTCCAACATTGCTTCTCTCTTCCTACAACGAGCAAGAGCCTCTTTGACAGACTTAGAAACCGCTACAAAATCTAAGGAATATCTTGGAACAAAGTAGGCCTAAATCGACCCAACAGTTTGCTTAAGAGGAGAGGTTTGTCCTAGCACTTATAAAGGCTACACGTTATTATCTCTAGCCAAGTGTGGTTTCAAAATTTTTATTCTGAGGTGTGATCTTAGCCTACTATTTGGTGCACTTGATTTAAGTGTAATATTCATATTTTAAGGAAGCTTCTTTGGCATAGAACCTAATTTGGGATACAATTAGGCATTCTATTTCTAACATTTTGCAATTTAGTTTATTTTCCAGCTTGATTGTTGATATTTACTAATATTTTATTTATACAATTATCTTGAATATGTCTAGAATATGTCTATTTATTGTCCCTTTTTTTCTCTATGCTTCTGTTGTGCAGGTAGCTTTGCTCAAATTTACTGGTTATAAAATTATAAATAATATTTCAGATACTGGGAAGGCATTCCTAATTATACTTATCACAGATATATTCCTTGGGTAATTTCTTTTTTCCTTTTCTAACTTGTTACTTGCTTTAATATCTTAGATATTTTGAATAGTATTTTACTTGTTGCAGCACCTTTGTTTCACCTATGCTTCATATGTTGTCTGCTTTTGATGCATATGGGATGCTTGCAGGTACCATTCTGAATCTGGTTGGCAAACTTTGATTGAGATAATTGTTGAGCACTATGGGCTTGAAGTTGATCAGGCTGCTATAACTATTTTTGTTTGTCTGGTCCCCGTTGTTGTTGATGCTTGTGTGAAACTTTGGGTATGTTATCTTCAGTGGCTGCTAAATGTTGCTGGTTCAATTTCCATTTGTGTTTTTGGTATTAATTAGTTTCCAGATATAGTATAGGCGATAACTTAACACCTTTTGCACATAATTTTTGCCTTCAGCCAGCACCAAGACCAGCAAATGACCATTGTCATCGCTTCTAAGTGATCTTTAGGTTGTCGCAAACTAACAAAGAATAATCCTCTTTGGTCATTAATTTCAAAGCAACCACTTATTTTCTTCATCAGGGTGAAAGAGAGACTTGCATGTTCCTGGAGCAAATTTAATGCTACTCCTGGATATTCCGGGTCATTGATTCTCAATCTTTTATATAAATTCTAAATATCATATATGAAAATAAGTGACTATGAATGTTCCTGTAACATGCATTAATGTGCTCCAAATTAATGCAAATATTTCTCATGAAAGAAAGGAAAGGTTGTCAGAGTAATGGCAACTCTAATTACCATGTTTGACGAGGGATAGATGGGAATAGTGTATCTATGATTCCTAATGTTGGACCTTCCAAACCACTACATTATAGTTAAGATCATTTTTTCACTTCATTTAACCTCCTTTAAGGGAATTTGGAATCATCTTTGTTGTTAAATCAAAACATGCCATTGGTTTTATATTATTAACCTGACATTAGATCTGAGCCTCCTAACTCTAACTGTCTCCCGCATCAACCTTAATGTTGCACTGAAATTCACCTTTAAAAGGAAGCCTTTGATAGAATGGATTGTCTGTTGTCTGATGCAGCTATCTGCAAAACATTTTTTTTCCCCTAAACAACCTTAAAGGGGCCCAAAAGTTTTCTATTCTATATATTGCTGTTGGAATTTTTTATGTTTCAGTTTGCTTCCTAGTTGGTCAGGCTTATCACTCTTTTCTCTTGTGATGCAGCTATTCAAATACCTCCCAAGATTGTCACCGAAGGTATCAAATATTTTCCAGGAAATGAAGCGTCACTAGTCGAGAATTTTGTACCTGCACCATCAGAGACCTTTATCTTAATGCGGTTTGGTTTTGTCACCTGAAACATTCTTCAGTTTTGCACCCTAACCGTTCATTCTTCATGTGTGCAGTTGTATACATTGAACTGGTCATGTTCTTCATTTGCAAATAATTACATTATCACATGCTTTTCTAAGTATGTGAAAATTTTTCAATGATTTTACCATGTTGGCCAATTGGGCTATTGTTTTTTACCTTGAAATATATATGGTCAGAGTTGACAACATTTT
>NC_029789.2:141209880-141213395 GCF_000816755.2 Arachis ipaensis | reverse complement strand
ACCCAATATTTTGCTAATAAATAGGACCAAATGTTGATTTGATATTGAGATTCGCTTCCTTTGTATAGTTCCTTGAACTATTTTTTTTAATTTTTCCTTTAACAATCGAAATTGATTAAACTTTGCAATTGTTTTAATTGGATGAACTACGGGTACGTCTTGTACTAACGGAGCGTTGGCTTATGAATTTTTTTTTTACTTTAATTTATTTTTGTCTTTCAAGAACCAAATTCCGGAAAATGGTATTCCTGGAAACCACATTTCTAGGAAAAATTAGAATCCTGTGTTTGCTTATATTCATAGAAATACTACTTCTGGGAATTAATGTTTCTGTTTGTTAATAGTTATATTCCCAAGAATATTATGTTAGCTGTCTGAAATGTCCCTAATAATTTTATTAAAAATTGATTTTCTTCGGTCAATCACAATGTCCCTAATACCTATCATTTAAATTTGAATTAAGTGACAATTACATTATCAAGGATTTCGACCTCGGATTAATTAATCTTTGAAAGAAAAAAGAAATATCAATTAGTTCTTCTACGATAGTAAATGATGGATATGTATATCGTTCTATTTATGATGCACGGACTACGCCGACACACGAATTTTAAAATTTTCCATGACCAGGAGACACACACATATAAAATATAAAATATTTTTTAGATAAATCGTAATGATATTTTGATATTTTATTGATATTAAAATATAAATTAAATTTTTTAATTATTTTTAATGTCTTATTTTAATTATATCAAGTATTTAAAATATTTTTTATTTTAATAAATAATAATATATACTATATCTAAATTTATTTTAAGAATATATATTAATAAGACTGGACATGCTGACACGTGATGGTATTTAGGTGTGTCCAGACGTATTCGGAGAAGAATTTTTTCCTTTTTTATTAAGACTTGGTTGTACACAGCAGACACGCGTGTCGGACGAGTGTCGGTGAGTGTCGTGTCCGAAATGTATCCGACACGCGGACACGACAACTCAACGAGGTGTCTATACTTCATAGCCTTCTATCAATAAATAGTGTGAAACGAAATGGAGTTACATTATTAAAGTGATTCATGTTTCGTTGTTGCCATATGAGCATAAAAATAATGTAATTTTAAACAATAAAACATTCATTATCGATTGAGTTTTCATATAACCTTTATCAACTGTTCTTTATTTACCACGAATTCTACCAAAACAAATGAAGTTTTATTCCAAAAATTGTTATCTATGTGACGATTTTTCATAAATAAATGTCACATTAATTAACAGTGCATATAAGTACTATCATTAAGCTTTATGTGATAAATTGATAGAAGAACATAATGTGTTTATCTTGGAGGAATTTGGATCCTCTAAATTTTAAATTTTCAATTTAGAGGATAAAGTGTGATCTCTCACCCTTGAATAGTTTCTCTCTTATATTTTTTCTTAGTTCCATGTATGAAATAAATGATGAGAGATCACACTTTATTCTCTAAAATAAAATTCAAAATTTAGAGGATCCAAATCCATCTTGGAGGATCAAATTTGGACTTTTTTTTTCTGTAGAGACAGACTAATCCGAGGTTGAAATCTTCGAGTATCTAATTATTACTTTATTTTTTAAATTTTTAACAACAAATGACTAAATAATTTATAATTTCCGTCGAATGGGAATCTTGCAAACGTAACTCTCACATGAGAATAAAAAATGCCTTGTAAATGAGAATGTTAAATGTAACATCTCTACATTTGTATACAGTCATTTGATCGAATAACTTGAAATTTTTAATTGAATAACGTTCCTTTTAAACATGATATCAAAATTAATGTTCGATAATAGTCCAACCTCAACAGTGATTGACACATCAAACTGTATCATACTCCAATCTAGTGCCATAGATACTAGGTCAGACTGTTCTAAGTTTGAATTTTGCTAATTTCTTTGACAACTTAGTAGATCATTGGATGTGTGAACTGATCTCAAAAGTAAGCTTAATGTGCTAGTAACATTATTGAGTATTGACAATGCATTATTGGAGTTTTAACGTCCTAAGTCGTATGACGAATACTTGCAACATGGATTGCAAATATAGAACACCATCCATAAAATTGTTATAATCCAATAATTGTGCCAACAGAATACATCACAGTGATTATATGAACTTGGTTATTATACAAGCATTTAGCATGAGTTTTCTCTAAAGGATGCTTCTTTTGCAGAAACAGTTGGTGGATCAACAATCTATGAAGAAATTATGTGTGGATATCACTGCTTAAGAACAATCAGATAAGAGTCAGTTTCAGCATCGCTCAAAATAAATTATGTCCAAGAAAACAATTGTATGAATATTCCGAGGATCACTTCCCACAGGTTTTTAAGAAAATATCAATCCTAATTGTACATACACGAGCAGAGCACAAAGATTTTCAACCATTTTTGCTTTCAAAGCTATACATAACTGTAGTGCATGCATGTATTACATACACAAATCTCCTCTTACTAATTCAAAACAGAAAATAAATAGAAAGCCAATAAAACAAAAGGTTCCAGTTAAGATTTTCAATTTTTCTCCTTCTGAAGAAAGAAATTAAACACACATGATACACAAATCTATAATATAGTCAATCCTTTACTACTTCAGTCTCATGTTCCCTCCAAAACATCATCAGTCTTATGTCGTTCATTCGGTTTTTTTTCCTTTTTCTTTTCATCAGGATCAGTCAGCAGTCATTGGTTGTGTCATGCAACACCTAAATCGGGCTTTCCGAACAGTTGTCATGATCTCAGTCTCTGCATTCTCGAGCATTCCTACAATTTCGGCAAATGGCGGGCGGACATCAGGGTTGGGATCCCAGCATCTTGTCATAATGTCACGGAGAACAGGTAAACAATCGTTGGGTATGATCGGGCGAACATTTTTGTTCACAACTGCAAATGCAGCCTGCACTGCTGTCATGTTCTGAAATGGAAGCATTCCGGTGATAAGCTCCCAAAGAACAATCCCAAAGCTATACACATCCACCTTTTGTGTGTAAGGCCTATGCTGGATCATCTCCCTGCCATATATTGGAAAACATATAGGATCAGAACACATAGTAAACTCGTTTTAAGGAGGCAGCAACATATATCTGTATCTTCAGGATCACAACCAGAATGCACATTAAAATAGTATCAAAAAATAAAAGAAAAAACAATTCTTACGGAGCCATCCAACGGTATGTTCCAGTCTCAGGTGTCATTCCTTCAGTTTGCACCTCAATGCGAGCAACACCAAAGTCAGCAATTTTAATTGATTTGTCCCCAAAAATCAAAAGATTATCAGACTTCAAATCCCTGTGGATCAACCCAAGTCCATGAACATATGCCATGCCTCTAGCAACATCCAAAGCCTGTTTGACAGCCAATTTTAGGGGAACTGATCGGTTCTGACGCTTCATTAAAGACTGTCTAACAGAACCCCCTTTGGCATATTCCGTTACAATGCACCATACCATCGGTTTTCTGCATGCACCAATGAAAC
>NC_029789.2:141206335-141209551 GCF_000816755.2 Arachis ipaensis | reverse complement strand
ATAGCTACATCTTCACCATTATAAGTTCCCCTATAGAGTTTTCCAAAAGCTCCTTGAGCAAAGGCCTCACCCATATTAAGCTTCCTCAAATCAATTGTCCACTCATCAAAATTTTCAAGCCCCTCAGTTGGGGAACTGCTATCCATTAGAGCTTGAGCCAAAGCATCATCACTCAATGCATGTGTGACTCTTCCTCGACGATTTACACTGTTTTGAACAGAGTAGTTATCATTTGCACGTCTCCGCAACCCTTGGTGGTTCAATATGCGAGTATGGGAATCATTAGACCCAACACTACTATTATCTATGGACATCGCAACAGATCCCCCACCATTACTTGTTTGCATGCTGTCAATCGACATATTAGTACCCTCCCCAAGCTTATGGTAAAAGCCTTGAGAGAAATCATAATAGTTATCAGTTGTATGCTTGTTGAGATCTATTAATCCAGGGAATTTAGCACCACCTTCCAACATCTTTTCAGTCTTGTAAAGGAAAAAACTTTATGTCTTATTCCTTCAGCATCAGAAATTGGAAACTTTAAAAAACCTGGGAAAACAAAAAGGAAAAAACTAAAGCCCAACTAAACTTTGAAAATGTTCAGCATTTCTATTTATGAACATTATTTACAAAAAAACAACTTCAACAAAGGTAACTCCATGTATGGTATACATTTCATTTACCATTCACAAATAATCAATGCAAAAAATCCTTTAACAATATAATAATCTAACATCTTTTTTTTTTCCTTTGAAAAAGTAATCATCAACAAACATATACTAAACCATATACTGCATCTAAAATTAAGAGATTGCTTTCAACTTCCCAAATCAAAACAAATGGGTATGAAGAAAAACCCTACTCAACAGCAACATTTTTGTTCAGAATCAAAATCACAAATCAAATGCGTATATAAAAAGAAAAAACCCTCAGAGACTAAGTCTAATAGCATTCCGTTTTACAAGTCAATGCACAAGAAGACTCCATTGGAACCAAAATTGACAACAACAACAACATCAAACATCAATAGCAATTGGTTGAGACCATACCACAAAACTTACCAGCAGCATAATCCCTAATCCTTGTATCAAAAGCTACCAAATATGACTGAGAAACATGCGAAAGGTAAAACACCTCGTTAGTCAAACGATGTACGGAACTAAAAATTAATAAAATGTAAAAAAGGAAATAAATTAAATTGAGCTAAATTCTCCTCGATTAACAAGCTAGTGAGTGAAATCACAAAGCATAAAATGAAGAAGGGAACAAAGAATAAAAAGTGTGAAAACCCTAAAATCCATGAAAGTCCTAATTGAAGAGGCGAAGTAAGAGATGTTAACTTGTAAGGTTTACCTCAACTCAGGAGGGGAGGGGAAAGTGTGTTTTTGGAGTTCTGATTGATCAAATCGAAGATTGAAGAGATCGAAGAGAATTGGAATTGGAACTGAGAAAGAAAAAGAGATTGCTGAGAGGAAGAAGAAGAAGAAGTGGTGTGAATGAAAGGAAAAATAACACCCAGGCGTGGACCAAATAAAAAAACAAAGAAAATAGAAATAAGAAATGGAAAGGTAGAGATTTACATGCAGTTGTCTCTACTTGAAGTTAATATTTTTATTTTTTTTTTGTCACCAAAAAAAAATTGTTTATTTTTTTTAATAAATCTCTCTCTTTTTTTTTTCAACTTGTTTTCTTATGGGTAGAGACTAGAAAGTAGAAACTTGGGATTTGAAATAGCGTGAGCCATGCTTCACTCACACTTTTTCTGCGCTAAATACATTATCACCGTTATAAATTAAATGCTATTTTGTTGATAAGCATCAAGTAAATGTTGTAGTATAACGTTTCATTTATTTCACTGCGAGAAATGATAAGAATCGTTTTTCTATTAATATTAGCGAATTTTTTTTTACTAATATTAGCGAATGTTTAAGTTAATATATTATTTTTATATTATTAAAATTTAAAGTATTAATTGAGTATTAATAAAAAATAATAAATCTTAAAATTTAACTAACATGTATTTTAAAAATATAAATTAAAATTATTAATAATAAAAATTTTAGAATTGATTTTGGATATAAGTGAGTTTGTGCCAACATAATTTATATAAAAATTAATATTTATTTATTAAATTAAAAATAATATATAAAATAACATATTTTAGTACTCTTTTTAAATACTCTTAATAATCTTATTTTTATTATTATTTTAGGTTCTAATTTTTTACAAGTTATATTTTTATTATTATTTATAATTAATTTTTTATTTAATTTATCATTTCTAATAAGAACAATAATATATATTATAAAAAATGAAAATAGTAAATAGTGCACAAAAATTAGAATAATTATTTTAATATTGTCAGTATTTATTTAAAAAAATTATGAAAAAACTAATAATAACTAGCAATAAACCTAAACGTACGTTGAGTAAATGCAGAAATTATAATTTCTTACTTTTAGTTAACGAACTTTTGGGAACGTTGGCGTTCAGAGAAGAAAAATTGCCAAATATAAAAAAATAGTATTCAAAACACTTAAACAAACTTTTAATCCTTTCCAACATGTTTCACAAACACACCCTAAAAACTTGGAATTTGGAATAGCGTGAGTTATGCTTCATTCACATTTTTTTTTTGCGCTAAAATACACCATCACCGTTGTCAATTAAATGCTATTTTGTTGATAAGCATCAAATAAATGTTGTAGTATAACGTTTCATTTATTTCATTGCGAGAAATGATGAGAACGGTTTTTTTAATGTAGAATAATTATTTTAATATTGTCAGTATTTATTTAGAAAAAATTATTAAAAAACTAATAATAACTAGCAATAAACCTAAACGTACGTTGAGTAAATGCAGAAATTATAATTTCTTATTTTTAGTGAACGAATTTTTGGAATGTTGGCGTTTAAAAAAGAAAAGTTGCCAAACATAAAAAAATAGTGTTCAAAGCACTTAAACACACTTTTATCCTCTCCAACGTGTTTCACAAAAACACCTTAAAACTTGGGATTTGGAATAGCGTGAGCCATGCTTCACTCACATTTTTTTCGCTAAAATACAGCATCACCGTTATTAATTAAATGCTATTTTGTTGATAAGCATCAAGTAAATGTTGTAGTATAATGTTTCATTTATTTCATTGCAAGAAATGATAAGAACCGTTTTTTTATTAATATTAGCAATTTTTTTTTGTGACTAACATGAGCGAA
>NC_029789.2:141194192-141206089 GCF_000816755.2 Arachis ipaensis | reverse complement strand
CAATAATACATATTATAAAAAATGAAAATAGTAAATAGTGCACAAAAATTAGAATAATTATTTTAATATTGTCAATATTTATTTAGAAAAAATTATGAAAAACTAATAATAACTAGCAATAAACCTAAACGTATGTTGAGTAAATGCAGAAATTATAATTTTTTTATTTGTAGTGAACGAACTTTTGGAAATGTTGACGTTCAGAAAAAAAAAGTTGCCAAATATAAAAATTTAAACGTATTTTTATCTTCTTCAAAATACTTAAACGCACTTTTATCCTCTTTATCGTGTTTTACAAACACACCTTAAAAACTTGGAATTTGGAATAGCGTCAGCCATGCTTCACTCCCATTTCTTTTCGCTAAAATATACCATCACGTTATCAATTAAATGCTATTTTGTTGATAAGCATCAAATAAATATTGTAGTATAACGTTTTATTTATTTCATTGCCAAAAATGACCGTTTTTTTATTAATATTAGTGAATTTTTTTGTGTGACTAATACTAGTGGATGTTTAAGTTAATATATTATTTTTATATTATTAAAATTTAAGTATAATTCTTTTATTGTTATGTTTTATCACAAGAAAAATGTTTCGGACACCTAACCGCACGGGTTTTTTCGCATTTCTCTGTAAGGTGATGCAAATATTACCTGAATGTATAAAATTATTATTTATTAATTAACTATTTTGTCTCTTGAATATATGAAATGTTAGTATAATTACTCAAAAAAATGACTACAATGTTGTAAAATAAATAAATAAGATATAATAAAATATAATTAGATAATAATATTTACTATAATTACTATTTTAATATAATAGAGATGATTAATATATTTAGTAATATTATAAAGAGTGAGAAAAAAGAATATTCAAAATAATTGTAACATAAAGAAAGAGAGAGAATTGTTTTATTGTTTGTGTATTGTTTCGAGCATGGTTTCTCTACTACATATAACAAGCATTTATTTTCAAACTTCATTTATTTGAATTTGCCTTGAAAAGTGATTTCTTCAATGTTAGAAAGTTAGCCACTCAAATCATACGTGGCCATCGGGAATGGATCCTCTCAATTGTTAAAAAAAATTGAGAGTGTAAAGTGTGATCTCTAACCTTTCATTTCTTTCTCTTTCATATTTATTCTTAGTCCTACTTATAAAATTAATGGTGTGAGATCACACTCTACTCCCTCAATTGTTAAAAAAAATTGAGAGAATCCATTCCCGTGGTCATCTATATCTTTATCACAACACTCTTCTTGCATGACCATTTAAGATTATGCCTCGTTAAAACATTACTAAAGAAAAATCTAATGGAAAAAAAGATTATTGAAGAAAAAAAGAGTACAAAATCTTTTGTGATGGGGACTACCTCATTAAAAATCTTGTCAAGAAAAACCCAATGGAAACAAAATTTGAGTACCTGACCAAGAAAAAAATAGTACAGTCTCCCATTTTTGTTGTCATCATTTAATGTCTCGAAATCGGTGTATCCCAATCTGATGTACCAATTTTTCAAATGAGGATTTTGGAAGTGACTTTGTAAATAAGTCTGCCAAATTATCGCTTAAACGAATCTGTTGGACATCAATTGTTCCTTGATTTTGAAGATCATGAGTGAAGAAGAATTTTGGAGAAATATGTTTTGTTCTATCACCTTTAATGTATCCACCTTTAAGTTGAGCAATACATGCTGTATTATCTTCAAACAGAACAATTGGAGCTATCTTATGATCAATTAGTCCACATGATGATAGAATATTTTGGATCAAACTCTTGAGCCAAAAACACTCGCGACTTGTTTCATGTATCACTAGTATTTCAGCATGATTAGAGGAGGTTGCAGCTATCGTCTGTTTCGTGGACTTCCATGATATAGCTGTACCACCATATGTGAACAGGTATCCTGTTTGAGATCTCCCTTTACGTAGATCAGACAAGTTTCTTGCATCTGTATAGCCAACTAGTTGTGACTTGGATCCATAGGGATAAAACAATCCCATATCAACCGTTCCATGAAGATATCAAAATATGTGTTTGATTCCATTCCAATGTCTTCTGGTTGGAGAGAAACTATACCTTACTAGTAAATTCACCGCGAATGATATGTCAGGTCATGTATTATTAGCAAGATACATTAGCGCTCCAATGGCACTAAGATATGATACTTCAGGACCAAGGATATCTTCATTCTCGTCTTTAGGACAAAATTGATCATTTTCCACATCCAAATATCTTACGATCATTGGGGTACTTAATGGATGTGACTTATCCATATAAAATCTCTTCAAGATCTTTTCTGTGTATGTTGTTTGATGAATAAAGATCCCATTTTTTTTATGCTCGATCTGCAGGCCGAGACAAAATTTAGTTTTTTCAAGATCTTTCATTGCAAACTCTTCTTTTAGATTTCTTATAATTGTTGGAATTTTTTCAGGAGTTCCAATGATATTTAAATCATCAACATACACAGCAATTATAATGAATCCATATGCAGATTTTTTTATGAAAACACATGGACAGATATCATCATTCTTAAATCCGTTTTTGGCCAGATACTCAGTAAGACGATTATACCACATTCGTCTAGATTGCTTTAGACCATATAAAGATCTTTGCAATTTGACTGAGTATAACCCCTGCAAATATTCATTGGGCGATTTAGATATCTTTAATCTTTCAGGAACTTTCATATAGATATCACCATCTAGTGATCCATATAAGTAAGCTGTTAACAATTAAATGCATATGTAGTTTATGGTATGCAAATAAACTGATTAAATAACGGAATGTTATTGCATCAATTACAGGAGAATATATTTCTTCATAATCTATACCGGGCCTTTGTGAGAAACTTTGTGCCACAAGTCGAGCTTTGTAGCGCACAACTTCATTTTTCTCATTTCGTTTTCTCACAAATACCCATCTGTATCCAACAGGTTTTACATCTTCTGGTGTACGGACTACAGGTCCAAAGACTTCACGTTTTGCAAGTGAGTCTAACTCAGCCTTCATAGCTTCTTCCCATTTTGGCCAATAATTTCTTTGTCGACATTCTTCGAATGTTCTTGGCTCAAGATCCTTACTTTCATGCATAATATTTAATGTCACATTATATGCAAATATTTCATCGATAATTGTCTTATTTCGGCCCCATTTTTCTCCTGTAAAGACATAGTTTATCAAGATCTTGTTATTTTCACAATTTCAGGTACCTGAATGTCTTCTGGCGTCAAAACTATATCAGAATTTTGGACAATTACAGGTGTCTTTACTATGCCTTTTTCAACAGGAATAATATTTATCTCTTTTCTTTTTGAGGATTTTTGTCTTTGGAACCGACAGTCTTACCACACTTTTGGCGTGAATTTGTTTCTTGTCCGACTGGGACATCAATTTGAATTGGAGCATTTTTAGCTGGTATATAGGATTTAGTTATCCTTTTCGTATCAGAAAATGCATCAGCCAATTAATTTGTTATTCTTTGCAAATGTATAATCTTTTGAACTTCTAGTTCACATTGCCCTGATCGAGGATCTAGATGCATCAAGAATGATGCATTCCAATTAAGTTCCTTTTCAGGAAGTTTATTCTCTCCCCTTAATGTTGGAAATTTTGATTCATCAAAATGATAATCTGCAAATCTGGTTTTAAATACATCTCCAGTTTGTATTTCAATATACCTCACTATAGAGGGAGAATCATATCCAACATATATCTCCAATTTTTTCGGGGTCCCATTTTTGTGCGAGAAGGTGGTGCAATGGAAACATATATCGCACACCCAAATATTCTTAAATGGAAAATATTTAGCTGCTGGCCAAAAGCTAATTGCATAGGAGAGAACTGATGGTAACTTGTTGGCCTCAAACAAATAAGTGCTGCGACATGTAAAATAGCATTCTCTCAAGCCGAGGTTGGGAGATTTTTCTCATAAGTAAGGGTCTAGCAATTAATTGGAGGCGTTTAATAAGTGATTCTGCTAACCCATTTTGTGTGTGAACATGAGCTACAAGATGTTCAACACTTATTCCATTAGCCATACAATAAGCATCAAAAGTTTGGGAAGTAAATTCACCAGTATTATCAATGCGAATTGTTTTGATTGGATTTTCTGAAAACTGTGCTTTTAATCGAATAATTTAAGCAAATAATTTTGCAAACGCCAGGTTGCGAGAAGACAATAAGCACACATGTGACCATCTCGAAGATGCGTCATTAGAACCATAAAATATCTAAAAGATCCACATGGTGGATGAATAGGTCCACATATATCACCTTGAATCCTTTCTAGGAATTCAGGAGACTCAAATCCAATCTTTACTGGTGATGGCTTTAAAATTAGCTTTCCTTGAGAACATGCAGCACAACAAAATTCACTAGATTGAAGAATCTTCTAATTCTTTAGTGAATGTCTATAGGAGTTTTCAATAATTCTCCGCATCATGGTTGTTCCCGGATGACCCAATCGATCATACTAAGTTATGAATTCATTTGGGCTAGTAAACTTCTGGTTTATAATGGCATGTGATTCAATTGCACTAATTTTAGTATAATACAACCCAGATGAAAGTGAAGGTAACTTTTCTAATATAACCTTTTTATTTGAATCATGAGTTGTGATACATAAGTACTCATGATTTTTTTCATTCATTGTTTCAATATGATATCCATTTCGGCGAATATCTTTAAAATTTAATAAGTTCCTTAGAGACTTAGTAGACAATAGTGCATTATTTATTATGAATTTTGTTCCTCCAGGAAATAAAATTATAGCTCTTTCGGTGCTTTCTATCACATTGTCTGAGCCAATAATAGTATTAACATATTCTTCTTTTGGCACAAGATGGGTAAAATATATATTACTTTTGAGAATGGTGTGCGAACTTGCACTATCCGCAAGGCATACATCTTCATTATATATCCTTATCATTTTCTTCAAAGATAAATAATAATAATAATAAAATGAGCAGAGTACATGCACAGTCAAATTGAATTCTTGATTGGAATCATTTTTCTAAGAAACACTGTACATAAAAATAATGTCATATACTAAAATTTTATTATTATCACTACTATTATTATTATTATTAAAACTTAACACATTTAATGGTTTAAAATTCTTAAACATAAATATTAATATTTCATTATTTATATACATCATATTTGAAACTTAGAAAATAAAACTTAACAATTCCACATATTAAACCATTCCATCATTGATCAAATGACCAATATTTCTTTCAAGATTTTCAAAAAAATCAGATACATCATCATAAGTGGTGAAATTTTCAGCATCATTTGAACGAAATTCGTTTCTTTGTCGTCCTTTTTCAAAGATGCTTGATAAAGATCGACTAGGTGCCTTAGGATACGACAGGTACGCGACCAATGACCCTTTCCACTACAACAGAAACATTTATCCTCTGTTGAGATCCTTTCTTGTAAACATAATTTTTCTTCCTTCCATAATTTTTCTTGTTGCCAAAACCTTGCCATTTACCTCTTCTGGGGTTATGATTTACCGCATTTGTTTCAAGAAATGGGGCGGCGCCAGCTGGACACGCTTCATGATTTTTTAAAAGCAACTCATTGTTGCGTTCAGCAACAAGAAGGCAAGAAATTAACTCAAAATATTTTTTAAATCTCTTTTCTTGATACTGCTGCTGCAGGAGCACATTCGAGGTATGGAAGGTTGAGAAAGTTTTCTCTAACATATCATTACCAGTTATCTTTTCCCCACATAATTTCATTCGTGAGGTGATTCGAAACATTGCTGAATTATATTCATTTATGGATTCAAAATCCTGCAGACGTAAATGCGTCCATTTATATCGGGCTTGATGAAGTATACCGTCTTTTGATGATTATACATTTCTTCAAGATCTTTCCACAGATCTGCAAGATCTTTTAATGTGAAATATTTATTTTTCAATCCTTCGTCAAGATGACGAAGAAGGAAGATCATGACTTTGGCTTTATCCTTCTGGGATGTATTATTTTCAGCTTTAATGGTATCTCCAAGATCTATTGAATCAAGATGGATTTCAGCATCTAGTATTCATGATAAATAGTTGTTTCCAGATATATCAAGAGCATTAAATTCAATATTGATATAAAGATAATTTGTTACCCGAGTCTTCCTAAAATTTGATCAGAGTGTCGTGCTGATAACGTGTTGTAAAATAAATAAATAAATAAGGAAGATGTAACATAAAATGAAGAAGTATAATTAGATAACAATATTCACCATAATTACTATCTCAATATAATAAAAATGATTAATATATTTACTAATATTATAAAGAGTGAGAGAGAGAAATATTCAGAATAGTTGTAACATAAAGAAAGAGAGAAAATTATTTTATTGCTTGTGTATTGCATTAAGCGTGGCTTCTCCTGTTTATACATATAACAAGCCTTTATTTTCAAACTTCATTTATTTGATTGTCTTAAAAAGTGATTCCTTCAGTATTGAAAAAGTTAGCCACCCAAATCATACATGATCATCCATATCTTTATCACAACATACAAAACTTGCTACCATGTAGATCATTTTTAAAGTTAAATTTCACACATAGAACTTAAGAAACTATCATTTATGATAGATCTTTCTGTGTGAATTAGTTTAAACTTTGTTAAAATGGGAATATACCGGCCGGGTTTTTTTCCCTATTTTTTTTCTTTTGGGGGATGAGTATTAAGCACAAGAGGACTATGATAGAGGTATAGATCTGAATTTATTACTAGAAGTGTTAGTAGGCTAGCATTAGGAAAAGAGTGAACTAACAATCCATTTTTTCGAATAATAATATGATTTTTGTAAAAAAAAAATTCATGCCTTTATTTCCTATTTTTGTGACATAATGTGATCTCTGTGGATGTTTCTTCATCAATTCTGAACGAAAAATACTGACCTATCACAATAATCGTGTGTGCTAGCACCCCCTCCTTACTGAGGTGGATGTTCACTGCATATATATACACCTCGAAATGGTGAGGTAGTTAGTTGTCATCTTCCATGTCTCCAAAAATATCGTCGTTTTCATGGAAGGAGACTTCTCATACGTTGTTGAATGAGCACCATGCTTATCTTCAATCTCTCTCGTCGACTCAACCCGCACCTTCGTCTGCCCGCCAATCTCCAATTTCCAGTTGTTGCCGTAGGACTTGGATTCTCTGGTCGCATCTACGTACGCGTCAATCTCAAATTCTCAGGTCTCCCCCTCCACCACTCCAATAATGCCAAACAGTTCCTCGTAACCAACCTCCTCCTCAATTGTGAGACCTCCCTTACTTCCTTCATCGTCTTTGCCGCACCCTGCAGCAACTGCCAATAGTTCCTGCAAGAGCTTTGTGATTCAGAGAACATCTAAATCCTCATAACTTCCGACAACAACAACCAATTTACTCCCTCTCTGACTTCCTCCCACACCATTACGGTCCCATCGATCTCTTCCTCGAAGGCTCCCCTTTTCTCTTGGAGCCCCCGAAACAATGAGTTGAGGCTCACAACCCGAACCCGAATGAACCACGATGATCAAGATGAGAATTTGAGATCCAATAATGGTGTTGTTTGCAATAAACACGGTACGGTCGTTGATGATGAGAAGTTAAAGATTGTGGCTTTGGAGGCTGCGAATGCGTCACATGCACCTTACAATGGGCGGTCCCCTCCAGGAGTGGCTCTGGTGGATTGCGACAGGAAGTTGTATAAGGGATCTCACATGGAATCGGTGGCGTTTAACCAGAGCTTAGGGCCAGTGCAAGTGGCGATGGTGGTGGGTAAGATGAGATCGTGGGTGCAGTGTTGGTGGAGAAAAAAGGTGCTCCAGTGAGACAGAAAGAGACGGCGAGATTGTTGATGCATTCCATTTCAGCCATGTGCCACTTGCAAGTATTGCTTTGCTGTTCTGATTCTGATGATGTTTGACAATTGGCATGGTTTTTTATATTATGATAATTGTTGTTGGTTTCTAATGGATCATGGTACTCATTCATGGATATGAGTCAATGAGTCATGAATGGATGAGAGGACAATGTATGAGAAGTCTCCTCCCATGGAAACGACGACGATTTTGCGTACGTGGAAGAAGACAGCTAACCCCCTAACCATTTCGAGGTATACACGTATGTAGCAAACATCCGCCTCAGCAAGGAAAGGTGTCAGCATACACAGTTACCGTGACAAATTAGTGTTTTCCGTTCAAAGTTGACAGAAATGGCTCCGCTAGATAGACAACGGAGAATCTAAACAATGTGAATAATGGGCTGAAAATTTGACTCAATGAAGGTAAAAAAAAAATACCACTTAAATTACTCAAACCAAAAATCCCATTCAGTTATTCCAAAATTTTAACCATCTCCTATACCTTAATTTACCAAATCAACATCTTCTCCAAACCTGCTGCCGTCGCGCCTAGGGCTGGCAATTCATACCCTACCCGCGGGTACCCAACCCGGTCCAACCCGTTCGGGTAGGGTAGGCTACCCTACCCGTTGCAGGTAGGGTAGGGTACGGTCCAGGTATGCCTGCGGGTAGGGTAGGGTAGGGTTTAGTGTGTACCCTACCCTACCCTACCCTACCCGCACCTCGTATATAACACATATTTTATAAAAATTAGGTATATAGTGAAGGAAGTGAGAGTTGAACCCAAGTGAACAACCACTAAACTAGTTAGTTAATTTAGTAATTTAAAGCATTAGTTTTTTATTTTTTATGTTATTAATATGTATAAAATTTGAAATGATTGAATTTTATATTTACTTTAAAAAAAATTGATATTTCTGCGGGCAGGGTATGGTAGGGTAGGGTTTAGAACTTTAGGGTGCGGGTAGGGTTAGGGTTGAGAGATTCTAAACCCGCAGGTAGGGTAGGGTAGAGTTTTAATAAAATTTTCAACCCGCGGGTAGGTTAGGGTAGAGTCCAAACCCTACCCTACCCTACCCATTGCCAGCCCTAGTCGCGCTTTCATCAACCATCCCCTTTCACCGGTGTCAATCTCTCCCTCACCTGACATCACCGAATCGAACAAAATAACAATCCAATTAAGAATTAAAATAACTATCTGCATACCTACTAAACTGAACATTCAGCACGTTTTACTTGTATTTATTTAAACTAACCATCCTCATAAGAAATACAATAACCATCTGCCAACCTAGTGAACTAAACAATCGGCATATTATTCGTTATCAATGCATTGACTTTCGCTGCTTACCTTGTTAGATTGTTTACCCTCCACATCAACGGACACGTGAGGGGAAAGGCATGGGTGCGGCTGTGGCTGCGGAGGGAACTGCCGCGCACGGCAAGGCTGCGATGGTGTCGGTACGGAGGGGGTTGCAGCGACAGGGGGATGCACAGGTGCGGCTTTAGAGAAATGGACTCCATTTACATGCAGCTAAGTATGCCCCTGGATGTCGACAGAACTGTCGCGCACGGTGAGGTTGCAACGGTGAAGGCGAGGGACTGCGGTGGGGTCTGCACGGCGCTGCTACGGAGCGATCTGACGTTGCTACAGAGCGCAAGCGGGACGAGGAGATGCTTCGGCGGCGTCCGCGGGAGGCTGGGCGGCGTCGGATTGGACAGCTAGGAAGCGCAGCGGTGCCAGAGGTGAGTCTGCGGACCGTAGATCGCAAATGGAGAATGGGAGATTAGCGTGAAATTGGGAGTAACTGTGCCAATTATGATTTGGTTTAATTGTTAATCCTTATTTTTCAAATTTCAAAATCTGAAATTAAAAATAATAAATAAATAATTTTATTCTCTTTTTTTACTCTATTATTCACATTATTTACTATTCTCATTGTCTTCCTATGCTTTTTCTGACAAAAAAATATCTACAAAAACTGCGTTGTGCAGTAGGAAATAGGGACCGAAATGAATTGTTTTTTTCTTGAAGGGTCAAATTATCATTCGAAAAAATAGAGAAACAGATAGTTCGTTATTTGAAAAATGTTCTGGACTAACCCATTACAAAAATTGGGCCATGTATATGGTATTCGGCCCCTCAGCTACATGTTAGGATTACCGACTTTCATACCAGATGATTCTAAAGCATGATGGTTAGTTAGTTGCGGCGGAGGCCTAGACCAGTGGGCAATAATCAAGCTGCACTAAGTTCAAACCCCAGCTGAGACTGGAATTAAGTTTGAGAAAACCTCAAAGTGTGGGTGTGAGTAGTGTAATGACCGAAAAAAAAAGCATGATGGCTATAAGATACGCAGAGATCTAAGAGATGGTGAGACACCCACTCTTTCGGGGGCGGCCCTGCAAAAAGACAACCAGTATATAAAGGGAGAGGCTGACCTCCCTAGAGGTAACTAATTTTACCCTAATACTCTTAACCTCACAACCGAAACAATGATTTAAGTGTCAGTATTTTTGCATGTATCACCCCATCGTTCCTCTAATGATAGCCTCATCCCCCTGGACTACAGCTAGAGGTCTCCTCCTCACCCCCAGCAACCTCAGGTAACAAACTAACATTGGCACCGAATATGGGGAAGCCAAAGCTGTAACTGGCGATGGATGACGCCCACCATTCCCCTGGTGAATCTGAGGGGGAGGGGAACAACGTCACGGACAACAATGCCGACATCAGAGTGCCAAATAAATTAGGTCCAAGAAAATATTTGTATGAATATTCCGAGAATCACGTCCCACAGGTTTTTAAGAAAATATCAATCCTAATTGTACATACACGAGCAGAGCACAAGATTTTCAACCATTTTTGCTTTCAAAGCTATACATAACTGTAGTGCATGCATGTATTACATACACAAATCTCCTCTTACTAATTCAAAACAGAAAATAAATAGAAAGCCAATAAAACAAAAGGTTCCAGTTAAGATTTTCAATTTTTCTCCCTCTGAAGAAAGAAATTAAACACACATGATACACAAATCTATAATATAGTCAACCCTTTACTACCTCAGTCTCACGTTCCCTCCAAAACATCATCAGTCTTATGACTCTTTCATCTGTTTTTCTTCTTTTTTTTTTTTTTTATCAGGATCAGTCAGCAGTCATTGGTTGTGTCATGCAACACCTGAATCGAGCCTTCCGAACAGTTGTCATGATCTCGGTCTCTGCATTCTCAAGCATTCCTACAATTTCAGCAAATGGTGGCCGGACATCAGGGTTGGGGTCCCAGCATCTGGTCATGATTTCACGGAGAACAGGTAAGCAATCATTGGGTATAATCGGGCGAACATTTTTGTTTACAACTGCAAATGCTGCCTGTACTGCTGTCATGTTCTGAAATGGAAGCATTCCAGTGATAAGCTCCCAAAGAACAATCCCAAAGCTATACACATCCACTCTTTGTGTGTAAGGCCTATGCTGGATCATCTCCCTGCCATATATTGGAAAATATATTGGATCAAAAAATACATAGTAGACTCGTTCTCCAGAAGCACCGGAAACATATAGATTATATATAGAAATATGCTAACTCAAAATACAATCATCCATATATCTCCAATTTTCTGGATCACAACCAGGATGCACATCAAAATAATATTAAAGGGAAAAAGGAAACAAAAAAAAACTTACGGAGCCATCCAACGGTATGTTCCAGTCTCAGGTGTCATTCCTTCCGTTTGCACCTCAATCCGAGCAACACCGAAGTCAGCAATTTTAATTGATTTATCCCCAAAAATCAAAAGATTATCAGACTTCAAATCCCTGTGGATCAACCCAAGTCCATGAACATATGCCATTCCTCTAGCAACATCCAAAGCCTGTTTGACGGCCAATTTTAGGGGAACTGATCGATTCTGACGTTTCATTAAAGACTGTCTAACGGAACCCCCTTTGGCATATTCCGTTACGATGCACCATACCATCGGTTTTCTGCATGCACCAATGAAACGAACTATATTGG
>NC_029789.2:141188072-141194116 GCF_000816755.2 Arachis ipaensis | reverse complement strand
CCATCAACTGAGCCTTTGATAAATCATTTTCAGGCCTTTCCAAGATTTTGATAGCAACATCTTCACCATTGTAAGTACCCCTGTAGAGTTTCCCAAAAGCTCCTTGAGCAAAGGCCTCGCCCATATTAAGCTTCCTTAAATCAATTGTCCACTCGTCAAAATTTTCAAGTCCCTCAGTAGGAGAATTGCTATCCATTAGAGCTTGAGCCAAAGCATCATCACTCAGTGCATGTGTGACTCTTCCTCGACGATTTACACTGTTTTGAACAGAGTAGTTATCATTTGCACGCCGCCGCAACCCTTGGTGGTTCAATATGCGAGTATGGGAATCATTAGACCCAACACTACTATTATCTATGGACATCGCAACAGATCCCCCACCATTACTTGTTTGCATGCTGTCAATCGACATATTAGTACCCTCCCCAAGCTTATGGTAAAAGCCTTGAGAGAAATCATAATAGTTGTCAGTTGTATGCTTGTTGAGATCTATTAATCCAGGGAATTTAGCACCACCTTCCAACATCTTTTCAGTCTTGTAAACAAAAGAACTTTATATCTTCTTATTCCTTCAGAATCTGAAAATGGAAATGTTAAGCATTTCTATTTATAAACATTATTTACAAAAAACAACTCCAACAAAGGTAACTCCCTGTATGGTATGCATTTCATTTACCATTCTTCACAAATAATTAATGCAAAAAACCTTTTATCAATATAATAATCTAACATCCTTTTTTTTGTTGAATAAGTAATCATATACTGCATCTAAATTCAAGAGATTGCTTTCAATTTCACAAATCAAAACAAATGGGTATGAGGAAAACCCTACTCAACAGTAACATTTTGTTCAGAATCAAAACGACAAATGAGATGCATATATAAAAGGAAAATACCCACAGAGTCTAAGTCTAATAGCATTCCCTTTTACAAGTCAATGCACAAGAAGACTCCATTAGAACCAAAATTGACGACAGCAACAACAACAACAAGAATAATAGCAATTGGTAGAGACCATACCACAAGACTCACCAGCAGCATAATCCCTAATCCTTGTATCAAAAGCTACCAAATATGACTGAGAAACATGCGAAAGGTGAAACAGCTCGTTAGTCAAACGAAGTACGGAATTAAAAATTAATAAAATGTTAAAAAGGAAATAAATTAAATTGAGCTAAATTCTCCTCAATTAACGAGCTTGTGAGTGAAATTACAAATCATATAAGGAAGAATCAAGAACAAAGAATAGGAAGTGTGAAAACCCTAAAATCCATGAAAGTCCTATTTGAAGACACGAAGTAAGAGACAAAAAAATAATTAATTCTTTAATAAATAAATATTTGTTTATATTTTTATATTAATAAAACTATCAAACAAAATTTTGTGTATTTATTATTTGATGACTGATAATGAAATTTACTATTGTGGCTTCTACTTAAAGTGAAGATTTAACTTTATAATCAATTAATGTAACCATTCACTATATTAAATGTTTTGTTAAGACAATAGACTCGAGCCAAAATCTAATAATAATAGAGTAAATGTCAATTATAAATATGAAAATATGAATAATGAAAAATGTCAATACATAATAATTAAATATTTTTTTCTTTTTTCTTTAACTTCCTTTAATAATTAAGTAATTATTGTATATTTTTTTATCTAACTTTTTTTTAATTAAACTTTTGGGATTGAATAGTGTGAGACATGCTTGCTTTTTTTTTTTTCCAAAGATAATATGTTATATTTCATTAATTATTAAAATATGAAATATAAAGATGTCCAAAAGCAGGACAGCATAATAAAAAGTGGGAATTTCCCAAAAACACTATACTGAAGGTATTCATCCAACGGTGCGTGGTTGAAAAACGAAGAGAAATCTTAAAAAAGAAAGAATGATAAATCCAATTGAATGCAACTAAGAGCTTGCCTCATGGAGATGACGACCTAAACTGGGAGTTCTTTGGATTTCACGGAGTAACTTGATAGAGCTTGCTAGAATGGCAGACGGCATAGAAGTAGAACCTTCAAAAATCAACTGGTTGCGAGCTTTCCAGCAGTTCCAGCAAATGATGGCAAGCAATTGAGGATTACGGTCAGCATTCTTCAACGGGTTACGTATCTCTGTTGATGCAGTCCACCATGTCCAAAAGTTGTTAGAACTCTGAGGGGGAAGACAGTCACGAAGATAACTCTGAGACCATACGTTTTTAATTCTAGAGCAATCGATCAAACAATGAGTGACTGTTTCCGTTACTTCATGACAGCAGGGGCATATTGGTGATATAGATGGGATGCGGTGATGAATCTGAGCAAGTACCGGAAGTCGGCCATGGAGAGCTTTCCAGATAAATAGCTTAATTTTGTGAGGCAAGTTCAACTTCCATAGATCAATCCACGGCTTTTTCTGCTGCTTATAATTAGGGCAGAGCTCCAGAGGCAGATGGTAAAATAAATAGCCAATTCTGTAACCTGAAGCTGTATCATATTGCTTGGATTTGTTCAAATCCCATTGCAATTTGTCCCTACTCTGCTAAATTTTAACTGACAAAATCCTGTTTGCAACATCTTGGGGAAATAATTCTTGAATGAGATTCTGAGTCCAATTTCTATCTTCAGTAATTAGATCTTTAAATCTTGGAACCAACTCAGAAATAGCCTGTCTATTTTGCATGTCAGAAATCATTAAAGGATACGGAGGAGGCAACCAAGGATCCTCAAAGGTTCGGATATCCTCACCAGTATCCACAGCCCAATTAAGACATTTTTCAACAATCTTTCGGCCTTCCAGTATGCTCCTCCATCCCCAAGAAGGTAAGACTCCAATTTCTGCCGTTATAGCATTACCATTGCTAAAGTATTTACCTCTTAGGATTTTGGATAATAAGGAAGTAGGCTGTGTTACCAGTCGCCAAAACTGTTTTCCTAAAAGCGCCAGATTTTGGATTCTGAGATCTTTAAATTCAAGGCCTCCTTCTTTTCGTGGGCGAGTCATAGTGTCCCAACTAATCCAAGCCATCCGCCTTTCAGAACCTTATTGTCTCCACCAGAACTGAGAAAGTAGAGAGTGAATTTTCAAAATTAAACCATCAGGCAACTTGAAGTAAGACAATGTATAGATAGGAATAGCTTCTCCCACTGCCTTAAGCAATACGTGTCTACCACCTGACGAAAGAAGATTGCGCTTCCACCCTTGGATTCTTTTCCGAACCTTTTCTTTGATCATACTAAAAGAAGCCTTTTTCGATTTAGAGACTGTAGAAGGCAAACCAAGGTATTTATCCTGAGTCCCAATATGATTAATATTCATAGAGTTAGCCAGTAGTGTACGACTAGTGGAGGGAGTGTTGTGGCTAAAGAATACAACAGATTTATTAAGATTTACCCTCTGGCCACTGATGCTTTCATAAGAATTCAATAAATGCAGACTATTTGAACATGCTTCAGGATTAGCCTTACAGAATAAGATGGAATCATCAACAAATAGGAGGTGGTTGACCTTGGGATATCACCTATGTATCTGAAGACCCTGAATTAGTCTGTTTTGTTTTGCTTTGTGTAGCAAGAAGGAGAGACCTTCTGCACAGAAAAGAAAAATATAGGGGGATAGATGATCTCCTTGTCGAATACCTCTATTTGGTTTGAAGAAACCATAAGGTTGTCCTTCCACAATAACAGAATAAGAAACAGTTGTCACTAATTCTCGAATCCACATGATCCACCGGGAGTCAAAACCTAACTTCTCTAATATAAACTAAAGAAAGTGCCATTCCACCCTATCATATGCCTTACTCATATCTAATTTTAGCGCCATTTCATTTTCGAGACCCCTTTTTTGTTCTTCAAGTAATGCATACACTCGTGAGCAATTAGGATATTATCAGAGATTAATCTGCCTTTAATAAAAGCACTCTGCGTATGGCTAATTAGTCTATTCATCATACTCTGAAGCCTATGTACAAATACTTTGGAGATAATCTTGTAAAAGACTGAAGATAGGCTTATTGGTCTTACCTGAGTCATGTCTTTAGCATTAGAAATCTTGGGAATAAGACAGATCTGAGTGTGGTTAAAACCTTTCAAGATTCTGCCCCCAGAAAAGAAGCTCTTAACTGCTCGAAACACATCACCACTAAGTATGTTCCAGAAGCTTTGAAAAAATTTTGCTGTCATACCATCATCTCCTGGAGCACTTTGAGGATAAATGCTAAATGTTGCGCGTTTCACTTCCTCTATAGTCACTGGTCTTTGAAGCCTACGGTTCATGTGAGCTGTAACCTTAGGTTCAAAATCAGTAAACAGAAGTTCAGGGTTCTCATGACAAGTGGAGGAAAAGATGTCCTTGAAATAAGATTCAGCCACAGAAGCAATACCTGCATTTGAAGTAGCCACTTCACCATCACTGCCAGTTAGTTGCCAAATTATATTCCTTCAGGTTCGATTTCTAAATTTCTGATGGAAGAAAGCTGTATTCTGATCACCAGATTTGAGCCATTTGACTCTAGACTTATCTTTCCAATAAGATTCCTCATTTTGCAATGCTTTTTCAAGTTTGTCCCCTATTTCTGAAATGATGTCGCCTCCATGAATTCCTGCTAAACAAAGTTCCTCTAATTCCGACTGTAGTAAATCAATCTCCACCTTCGAATTAGATCTGTGTTCTTGCTGCCATCTGACAATCTTATGCCGACAACGCTTTATTTTTTGAGCTAGGATATACATGACTGAACCATCAATCTGTTCATGCCAAACCTCTCTAACAATCTGCCTTATTTCATCATTGGAACACCATCTTTCTTGGAATTTGAATCGACGTTTAGATATCACAGTTCTCGGATTAGAGTCTAAGAGAAGAGGGGCGTGATCCGAACCTGATTCTGACAGTCTAAGAACCGTTGCTTTGGGATAGAGTTGCTGCCAATCAACTCCTACCAGGAATCGGTCCAGTCTTTGCTGTATCAACTCATCACCCCTCCGTCTATTTGACCAAGTGAATGGTCTTCCGACCATACCAATATCAATCAGGGAATTATCATCAATAAAACTATTAAAGATTTCAATAGAAGAAGGAGATTTAGCACCCCCACCTTCTTTCTCCAATTGATTAGAAATGGCATTAAAATCCTCCATTAACACAACCTTACCATCGAACTGTTGGGTGACTGAAGTTAATTCAGCAAATTGAGCCATTCTATGTTAATAATTTGAACTGAGATAAACACCTAGAACACCATAGGGATCATTAGAACCCGCTGTCAGAATTGATGCTGCAATGAAAAATCTACCATGCTGTAAAATCTGAACAGTGCAACCATCCCTCCATGCCATTGCCAAACCCCCTGATAATCCATCCAGATCCACAATAAACCATTCTTTGAAACCACAAGATCTTAGTTTTCCTTCAACTTGTCGAGATTGATTTTTTGTTTCACAGATAAAACCAACATCGGGGGAGTAGGATTTGCAAATCCCTTTAAGATTGTGGATTGTCAGGGGTCTCCCCAAACCCCGACAATTCCACGAGAGCAGTTTCATATTTCTTTGGGTGCCACTTGAAGGCTGGCACCCTCCACCGTTATAGCAATTATACGAGGGTTCTGAGTCTCTGATTTGTTGCTCATGGTGTAGAGAAAATCAGAATTGGTATTCAATGATTCCAAAGAGAAATAAGATATATGGAATGAGTAAATTAAAAAACGGAATGAATTAAAAGAGGAATGAATTGGGAGAGAAAACGAAAATTAGGGAGCTAAGTGGAAAAGAAATTAAGAAAAGAAAGTAGAAGAAGATGGAAAGGAATTTGACGACGAAAAGACAAAGAAAGGTGTAACCATGAAGGCGGCGCAGTGAAACCCTAGTAGAGCGTCTGACGCTAGATGAGGAGTACGTACTCCCTAGTATGAGGCATGCTTCACACACACTTTTATTGCACTAAAATACACAACATCACCACCGTTATCAATTAAATGCTATAATGTAACGTTTCATTTGTATTATTTTTATTATTATTATTATTATACACGAAATTTTCATATTTCTCTCTA
>NC_029789.2:141186189-141187403 GCF_000816755.2 Arachis ipaensis | reverse complement strand
TTTTCAAGAATACGAAATGTTAAGATAATTGCATATAACATACTAATCAAATAAACCTTTAAGTACTGGATTACCGAGATTTTGAGTGAAATCACAAAAGCATAAAAGGAAGAGTTAAGAACAAACAATAAAAAGCGTAAAAACTCTAAAATCAAAGTCCTGATTGAAGATACTAAGTAAGAGACATCAACTTGTAAGGTTTATCTAAACTGAGGAGGTAGAGGGGAAAAAAATATATTTTTTGTTCTTGAAATTTAGCAAAAATTTTAAATTTTAATATTATCCTTAAGTTTTATTTTGTTTTAATTTTATTCCAAAAAAATTTTATTTGCATCAAATGTACTCTCGACGATTAAATTTTTAAAAAATTTACAACCAATCTGATGATAATGTATGAAAATTATACTTGATTTGCTTGTGTTGAGGGGTTGTTCTTGTGAAATTGTTGTTGAATTGGTCTTAAATTTTTTGAAAAATTAGCCGTTAGGAATATATTTGATATAAATCGAAAATTTTTAGGATAAAATTGAAACAAAATAGAATTTAGGAGTATTTTTAAAATTTTTGTCAAACTTTAAAGATAAAAAAATATACTTTATAAAAAAAAAAGTGTGGTTTTGGAAGTTTGACCGATCAAATTGAAGTTTGAAGAGATTGAAGAAAATTGGAATTGAAACCGACAAAGAGAAAGAAAAAGAGATGGTTGAGGAATGAGGAAGAAGATTTGAATGAAAGGAAAAAAATAATACCAAAGATTGGATCAAATAAAAAACAACAACAAAAAATAGAAATAAAAAAAAGAAAAATGATGAGTTGATATCTTGACGAGTGATGACCTTTTTTTTCTAAGACTTTATATTTTTTAACAAAGGCTAGTTAATAAAAATTTAATTCAAAATTTAGTAAAATTTACAAAAAATAATTAATCTTTTTTCTCTTACCTCCTTTAATATTTAAGTAATTATTGTATCAATTTTTGTTTGTATCTAATTAAACGTTTGGAATTGGTAACGCGTGATTCGTGCTTCACTCACACTTTTATTGCACTAAGATACAGATTATCACCGTTATCAATTAAATGCTATAATATAATGCGTCAAGAAAAATGTTTTGCAGACGTATGCACGAGTTTTTCATGTTTCTCCTTAAGGTGATGTAAATATTAAAAGGATAATTTTGATAAATATAAAAATATATTTTATAATTAATTATAC
>NC_029789.2:141176438-141185138 GCF_000816755.2 Arachis ipaensis | reverse complement strand
TATTTTGTCTCTCAAAATATATGAAACGTTAGTATAATTCTTGAAATATGTATGCAATATCAATTTTATTTTTTTTAAAAAAAATATTTGTGAAAAATATTGGATGTGATTTTGATTCTTAAACTGTACATCATACATGTAATGTCAAATAAACTAATAAAATTGTACAGAGAATGACGGGTGGAATAAATATTACATATATTTTCAAGATTTGTAAAAAAATGTAAAAATAATAAAATAAAATAAAATTTTATTTTTTATTTTTGTTTATGTAGTAAGATTTTCAAAAGTTCAAAATGTTAAAAATAATTACATATAACATGTTTACTTATCAAATAAACCTTTAAGCACAATATTAAGCACAGTAGAACTATGATATGAACTTATGATTAGAAGTGTTTGCAGGTTGTTATTTGGAAAACACTTCTAATTCCGCTTGGTAGTTGTTAGCCAAGAAACCAGTTTGCTTTTTTGTCCATAAATTTGGATACATTTGAGTTTTAGACCATAAGTAGGCTTAACACATTTAAGGAATAATCTTTAGTAGATAGGCCTCCTACTATTTCTAATTTCAACAAAATTAGGATATAGTTGAGCCAAAAGGATTCATTTTCCTTTCATTTACTATTAGTAGTAGTAAGTGAAGGAGGTTTTTATTATAAAATTTTGCGAACAAAATTTTTTTTCTGTTCTCTCACTGCACTTATGTGTTTTCTATTCTTTTTCTCCGACAAAACCTTCGATCAAAAGAGGCTACGTCCAAAGAGGACATTCATGAGATCACGAACTCCTACCACCACTACGGCAAGGACTAGACCAGCAACAACGAAACCTGACGAAGGTGAGAAAAGAGCTGGGCTAAGGCTAAGAGGGATGGATGGTAGGAGAACTGGAAAGTGAGCAGACTAGTAGGTAGTGTTTGATGGAGAGATAGAGACGGAAAGACTGACTGAAAGACAGAGACTAAGAGACAGGATTAAAATAAATTTCAGTATTCTGTTTGGTGTAAAATAGAAGACAGAAATTGAAACAGGAATGAAACTCTAATTTAATTTGCACAAAGGGTAAAATTGAAATTAATTAATTGAAATAAGGGTATTTTAGGTATAAAATGTTATTAAAGTTTCAATCTCCATCTCTAAAAATTTTAGTCCATGTGTCCTTACTTTTTAGAGGTACTGAAATACTGAAATTTTAGAGACAGAAACAGAAATTTTAATACTAGTCTTTGAACCAACAAACATAATACTGAATCTCAAATTCTTAATCTCTGTCTCAGAACCTCAAAACAAACGCTACCGTAGTGTCCAAGTTGAAAATTTCTTTAGCAAGGCAGTCAAAGGAAAAAAAAAAGTCTAATTGTAGAGAATGAAGATACTACTGAATTTCTAATGTCTCAATATGAGAGACTCAATAATATTTATTTTGGGCGGGAAATTGTAGGACATGAGAAGGCCAATTGTCCCAAGTCTCAACAGACCCAAAAAAATAACACTGGAGGTAAAGAAAACAATGATAAAACTCTTCAAAAGAACAATGGAGGTGAGAGCTAAGATAGGAGAAAAGCTCAGAAGGACAAAAGATAAGGGCAAAGACATCATTGAGGATGGAGGCCCTTCTCAGAAATCCAATAATGCTGAAAGACCCGAGGATAAACCATTGCTACTAGACTAGTCTAAAAATTCTAACAAAATATACTCAAATATCCATATGCAGCAACAACAAAGTACACATTTGCTATCTTCACCATAAATCGAATGAACTATCCTTAAAAATCATCGTAATTGTTGTGCCAGAGTAAAATCAACTCAATAAAATCGTGAGAAAACCTGAACCAAAGTCACTGAATTTTAACTTTGTTAATACATATATAATGATTGAAGCTATTATGATATATGCGAATAAGACTAGAGGAGGCAGAGCCTATGAAGGAAGCATTGTCCCAGAGGGGCGGCTAATAAAGCTTTTAGCCGCACCTTAGGAAAAATTCTAAGAACCCAGAAATATTACATGAGAATTAAACTGGAGAACAAAGAATGTTAGATTCTGCCTGATTTTCTCCTTGATTGCAATTTCTAGGATTTGAGATCAAGACCTTTAAGGTGGGAAGGAAGAGATATGCCATGTGAGTTAAGACTCATTAGTGAATAATTATGCTTCATATAGTGTAATCTCTTGTCTTGGGCTTAGGCTCATTATGTTACCAAAAATAATATTTATTTAAGAGTTTAAATCTTATTTCATCTATGAAAAAAATTTTAAATTTTATATCATTTTAATACATGTACTTTTTATTTTTGTCTTTATCTATTTCTTTAAATTTGTATTTTATTTCTAAAACCAAATGCCAAAATATAGAAAAAGAGACTCATGCAAAATAAAATAATTGCAAAGGAAGAGAAGTATTTTTCTTCCTTCCAAAAATAGATAATCTCATTTATGGAGAAGAATTTAAGAAAACTCATAAGATATGATCTTGAATCAAATCTATATGTTGAACTTAAGAATAGTTCAATGCTAAAAAAAGGGTAGGAAATGAAATAAATCACTCTGAATTTCATAAAGTTTTGTCACAAGAGATAATATTCACTCAAAAAAAGTTTGGACCAATTTGTTTGGATTTGGATACAAAAATGCTTGGATGTGTAATTGGACTGAAATTAAAAATAAGTCATCATCATATTTTTTTAGGCCAAATTTAATGCCAATCACTTTCAAAATGCATCTCAGATGCAAGCTAGCAAGCATAGTGATCCTCACTCGTTCTCTGTAAATTCTAGACAAACTTATCCTTAAACGCTTTTTGATAGGTGTTATGATGAGAGTGTTAGTTAAGACAGGTAGTTCTGTTGTGAGTCAGCACAAGTCACACCTTTAGCACAAGTCACACCTTTAGCACACGTCACACCTTTCCACACCCTTAAGCAACTCTCTAGAAGCTTCCATCACTCTCTATAAGTAGATGCATGCTATTGTACTGAATTGATTTTGATTCATTCTTTTGAGTAATCAATAAAGTTCATTTTCCTCTATTCTCTTCCTCAATCTTCAATCTCCTTTCTCCTTTCTTTTTCAATCCTCACCCTCTAAGATATGATACCTTCATGGTATCAGAGCTTATGGTGCTACAGCTTCTGCGAAATCACAAATTCAGAAGAGTTCAAGCTAATTCAAGCTGAGTCATGATCGCTCAAGGATTTGTAGTAACACCGATCTCAATGAAGTTGGATGAGAAAAATTTTCTGCAATGAAAAGACCAGGCATTCTCAACAATTGAAGGAAATGATATGCTAACTCATATTACAGAAAAAGGAATCCCTCAGCAATACCTAGCAACCGAAGACGAGACCAATGTATCGTTGAATCCGCAGTATCAACAATGGAAAAGATAAGATGCTTTGCTCAAGTCATGGATCTTGGCTTCGATGAGTAAACTGTTTACCACACGGATGGTTGGAAGAGGCTTGAAGATCATTTCGCATCTCAGATCAAAGCCAAGGTAATGCAGTTAAAACACAAGCTCAGTGCTCTTCAAATTGGAGCATCTGTAACTGAGTATGTCCTTTCAATTAAGAGCACAATTGATGCATTAGTCTCAGTAGGTGAAGCAATAACTGAAAGTAATAATGTAAATGCAATCTTGCATGGTTTAACCGCAGAGTATTCTTCGGTCTACACCTCTGTGCTAGCAAGATCTCAGTGCATAACAGTTGCCGAATTGGAAGCCCTACTGCTGGCTCATGAGAGCATGCTCACAAGGTTCAGGAAGCCAGAGGCATTTGTTCAAGCTAATATTGCTCAATTTGACAGAGAAGATTTTAGAGGTGGACTTCGAGGACGAGGAGGACGCACGTTTAGAGGAGGCAGAGGCTACTTCAATGGAGGTAGATCTCTACAAGATTCCTCAGTGCAAGAACATACAAACTGTAGATTTAGTGGCCAGACTGTAGGTGACAGAAGACAGTCTAATAGAGGTGGTAGGATGAACAATATAAGAGGTTATCAGGCTAAGAAACCACATTGTCAAGTGTGCAATAAAATAGGTCACACAGCTCGAACTTGCTGGTATAAGTATAGTGAAGACTTCTATGAAGGTTACTATGAAAATGAAAATGGAGGATATGGTGGATACAGCAAAGCAAGCAATCAACCCTATGACAATGAAGGGTACAACAGTGGAAACAATCAGGTCCCTCAGCAAGTGTCTCAGCCTCGTGCCAACTTCTGTAATGTTCTGGCAACACCTGCTACAGTTCAGGATCCGAATTGGTATCCTAACTCAGGAGCTACGCATCATATGACTCACACTGAGCAGAATCTGTTAGAGAAGGAGGAGTATTGTGGTGATGAGCAAGTTATAGTAGGCAATGGAACAGGTTTGCCAATTTCTTTTGTTGGTAATTTGTGCATTAAATCTGAGCTCTAGATTATAACACCTTAGAAAACTGCTATGTGTGCCAAAAATAACAAAGAATTTGATGAGTGTATATCAATGTTGCTGTGACAATCAAGTCTTCTTTGAATTTCATGATGATAGGTGCTGCATAAAAACCAAAGACACTAAAGAGATTGTTCTTCAAGGCATTGTTCACAAAGGCCTTTATAAGTTCACAACTGGTCAAAGCAAACCAAAAGCATACACTTCTGCATTAGGAAATAAGGGTGATATCCTGATTTGGCATGCTAGATTAGGCCACCCAAACTATAGCATTGTATCACAAGTATTAAAGACTTGTCAAATTCCCTCTTCTATAACCAAACTTAAATACTCAGCTTGTTGTATTAGAAAATCCCACCATTTACCTTTCTCTTCCTCTCAAACTGTGTATAACCATCCCTTGGAGTTTGTACATTCTGATATTTGGGGGCCAGCACCCATTTCAGACACTAATGGACATTGGTACTTTGTAAACTTTATCGATGCATTCTCAAAATATACATGGCTTTATCTCATTAAATCTAGAACTCAATTAAAATCAGTATTTAATCACTTCCAATAAATGGCTGAATTGCAATTAAATACAAAGTTGAAAATGTTGCAAAGTGACAATGCTGCTGAGTATAAAAGCTTATCTAAGCTGTTGCAAGCAAAATGAGTTGTATGCAGGTTTTCATGTCCTCATGTTCATCAGCAGAATGGAGCTGCTGAAAGGAAGCATCGCCATGTGGTTGAAATGGGCCTTACTTTACTTGCAGGGACATCCATGCCTATTAGATTTTGGGGAGAAGCATTTACTACTATTTCCAAGCTCATAAATATGCTTCCAACACCAGTGTTAGAGGGCATGTCTCCTACTGAAAAACTGTTTGGAAAAACGCCTTCTTATGACCAGCTTCGAGTCTTTGGATGTTTATGCTTCCCTCATCAAAGATCTTACAATAAACACAAGCTAGATTTTAGGTCCTCACCTTGCACATTCATTGGGTATGGCACATCTCACAAGGGATACAAATATCTTACTCAGGATGAGAAAGTTATTATCACCCCTCATGTTGTATTCTTTGAAGACAAGTTTCCTTTTCAACAAGCTACACAGCAGGTTCCTAGTAAATCTGTATCAGCTTCTGAAGATGCCTTACCTCCCTCTATTCCAACCATTCCACTCATCCCTAGGCCTTTGTCAAATATAGTTGAACCAAGGCAGTCTCGGTCTCAGCAGGTTAGCTTTAGCCATTTAGTCTCAAGTCAGCAGGTCTCTCCCTCTCAAGACAGTTTGAACCACAACTCAGCCAATTCTTCACCTTCAACTCTTCCTCAACCATCAACCTCACCCCTCATACCTCAGTTACCAATAGCAGCTTCCTCTATTCCCACTCCTATCCCTATCAATGACATTGAGATACCAATTTCAGAGGATTCTGAACCTGTACCTGTTGTTGTTAATTCTCACTCAATGATCACTAGAAGTAAGGCTAGAATTTTTAAGCCAAAAGTCTTTTCTGCCAGTGTAAAGCCAAGAACTATGAAGCAAGCTTTGAATTCTCCAGAATGGAGAGCTGCTATGAATCTGAAATATGATGCACTAATCAGGAACAACACGTGGGTATAAGTAAGCCTTCCACCCAACAGAGAAGCCATAGGCAGCAGGTGGGTATTCAGGGTGAAATACAATGCAGATGGCTCTTTACAAAAGTACAAGGCAAGGCTAGTAGCTCAGGGGTATGCTCATAAACATGGATCTGACTTCACAGAGATCTATAGCCCAGTGGTGAAGCCTACTTCCATTAGATTGTTGCTGTCCATCGCTGTATCCAAATCTTGGGTAATCAGATAGTTAGACGTTAATAATGCCTTATTGCATGGTGATTTAATGGAGGAAGATTATATGAGGCAGCCTTCAGGGTATGAACAAGAAGATCCTTCCTTAGTATGCAAGCTTACAAAGACTTTCTATGGGCTGAAGCAAGCCCCAAGAGAGTGGTATCATAAGCTGGCAAGTGGATTAAGGAAGATTGGCTTTGCAGCTACCAAGTCTGATGTCTCAGTTTTTGTCAAAATTGTTGATGGACTCCAAACTTATGTGCTTGTGTATGTAGATGATATCATTGTGACTGATGAATCTTCTGCGCTTGTAACAGATGTGATAGCTAAGCTGAACAAAAAGTTTGCTCTCAAAGATATAGGATACCTACACTACTTCCTTGGAATTCAAGTAACCAGAACTTGTGATGGTGGTCTAGTGCTCACTCAGCAGAAACATGTTGGAGAAGTATTAAAAAAAGCTGGTATGGTTGGCTGTGCCTCCTGCCACACACCTCTGCCATCCACTGTGAAGATCTCAGCTCTTGGTGGGTCTAGCTTCTATGACCCAAAGCTATACATATCGATCATTGGTAGCCTACAGTATCTCACAATAACAAGGCCTGAAATCTGCTACAGTGTTAACAAGCTGTCTCAATTTGTTCAAGCTCCTTTGGACTGTCATTGGAGAATGGTTAAACGGGTACTAAGATACTTGAGTGGCACAGCAAGCTACGGCTTACATATAAAACAGGATTTCTCTATGGGCGTAAATGCTTATAGTGACTCAGACTGGGCTAGGGATCCAGATGATAGGAAGTCCACCAGTGGTCATTGTGTCTTTCTTAGCTCAAATTTGATCTCTTAGGCGTCAAAGAAGCAGTCGGCAGTAGCTAGATCAAGTACTGAGGCTGAATATTGAAGTATGACAGATGCAGTAGCAGAGTTAATTTAGGTAAAAACCATGATGAGTGAATTGCTGTATCCATCACCTGAAGCACCAATGTTGTATTATGACAATCTCAGCGCAGTTTTGCTTGCTGCCAATCCTATCCTCCACTCCAAGTCCAAGCACTTCGAGATTGATCTGCATTTTGTTAGGGATCATGTCAACAATAAAAAGATTCGGGTCAGCCATATCCCACGGTCAGTGCAGCTAGCTGACATTCTTACAAAGGCAATACCCTCAGAGAGCTTTCTCCATTTTCGTGCCAAGCTCAGTGTTCATGATCAGCAACTTCTTGCTGGAAGTCAGAATTGTTCATCTTCAACAGAGTAGAATGAAGTTTGCTGGAGATGATGATAAGTGTATAGCTGTCAACAAAACAAAACAAAGATAAGTAGAGATGATGATATGTGTTATGATGAGAGTGTTAGTTAAGACAGGTAGTTCTGTTGTGAGCCAGCACAAGTCACACCTTTCCACACCCTTAAGCAACTCTCCAGAAGTTTCAATCACTCTCTATAAGTAGATGCATACTATTGTACTGAATTGATTTTGATTCATTCTTCTGAGTAATCAATAAAGTTCATTTTCCTCTATTCTCTTCCTCAATCTTCAGTCTCCTTTCTCCTTTCTTCTTCAATCCTCACCCTCTAAGATCTGATACCTTCACTTTTGACACCTTCTTGATATGCATATATACCTAAGATAAGATGAACAAGTGAACAACGAACAAAACTAACACCATTTAAGCACCTTTGAAAGTTGGATGGCTTTGATGGAGTCTTAGACACTGTCCAATATAAAACTTTTTCGGAGACTCTTAAGAAAAAACTCACCCTAACTTAGTTCAACTCCAAAGTGGCAAATTATACTTGCCTTCTAGGACAGGCAATAAAATCGAATCTTGACTATGAAGAGAAGTATACAAAAGAGCTACCTCATCAACATGTTCTCCATAGTATAAAAAGTATCAGAAACATTTGGTTACAGAAAGATATTAATAAAAAACAATTAGAATTTATTAATTTTTATAACAAATAATGAATGTTAAATAGGACAAGTTTTGACTTTTTTTTTGTTTTTTTTGTATTACCAAAAAAGTATATTGGGCCTAAGACAATGATCAGCCACGTCTCAAAAAAAAAAAACATAATCTGGATCATACCCGTGTAAGATCCTATCTAAATCCGAAAGAGATCTATACCTGGATTCTCCTCGAATTTCCTTGCGAATACTATAAATAAATTAAAGGGTAGGAAGAATGATATCCATCTATGGTCCTCATGGACCTCTGATTACTTGCTCGTTGAAGTTCTTTACATGTACAATTCCATCCTTGTGGAAACGTTAACTTTGAGCAAAGAGATCCCCATTGCAACCTCCAATTTCGATCTTACATATTTGTATTATACAATTATAGAATAGGTAATCATAATCTCCTTTATGATAATTTTTAAATAAAAATACTATTTATACACTAAAATTAGTTATTAAAATTAGTTATTATATATTT
>NC_029789.2:141173555-141176403 GCF_000816755.2 Arachis ipaensis | reverse complement strand
GTTGATTGTTGATTTTGATGATTAATTTTATTATATAGTTGATTTTAGAAAAATGTTAAAAGAGATGCATGGATGGTTAGGTGCAACGAACATATGCATGCAGAGCATGTCGATTAATTTGTCTTCGGAATTTAGATATCTTTTGTCTTTTGTTGCAAAATATCAGCGGTCACATGCAAAAATTAATGTACACACCCCTAATAAAGGAGAACGTAACCAAAAAAGAATAAACCAACAATGTTACACATGCAACACATAATAATAATAAGAAACAGTTCTCACACGTTATAAATTTTACTGAATTCATCATTCAATTGACTTATGATAGATTTGATGAACAAGTAGGTAATGGTATACGGTGTAGTCGTGTAGATCATCATATTACCTTTTATTTTGTTTGACGGAAGGGTTTGAATTTGGAATAGGGTATCATATAGAATTATGGTGGTTGTAAATGTACTACGTATATCGGTGTAACAGTGTAAATATGGAAAATATCATAAACGTGTGGATGTTAGAGTGTGATTTAATTTTTAAGGGTAAAAGGAATTATTGATTTGAAATAAATTAAAAAGATAAAAGTTCAAAGACAATTTTTTTGTTCGCACGATATTTTTTAATGTATCGATTAAAAATTAATCCGTCGCGAATTAAAATTCTGTTTAAAAATTTGTTGCACTTGTCAATAAGTTATTAAATACACGTAATATAAAATTCGAACTCCACACAAACACTTGTGTTAGACAAACGAAGTGAGTTCATCACTCTAACAATTCAAATTGACAAACTTTTAAGAAAGCTCAAAAGTAACAAAATATATATTCCAATACTAATATTTATTTTGATTTTATTTTTTTGTATACAGATGATAAAGAGTTTGACTAATTTTTATGGACTTAACTCAAATTCCATAAAATATAGAGATTTTTTTATAATAAAGATTCACATACAATTTTCTTATAAAATTGATAGTTGAAAGTCGTTAGATAATAATATAGTCAAATATTTTAAATTATTTAAAAATTTTCAACTAACAATTTCACATAAAAATAACTACATATGACTTTTTCATTTTTTTTATTTTTATTTTTGAGACTTAAATTCAAAACCCCAAAATAAAATACCAATATACTTTTCAAGTTTCAACGTACGTATTCATCAACCACATTTTTACGAGATTTCATATATCTGCTCTTTATACTATTTTTATACTATTTTTAATCAATCACTAACTCTACAGTGTACTAGTTAAATTGTTTTTTTTTTTTTTTGTGACTAGTTAAATTATTAATTGATCTGTGTAGACCCAATTATACATGCATGTGATAAAAATCCACGGATATATAGTTTATTAAATATGTTGACCATGTCACCAAAAAAAGCTATGTTGACCAAAAGAAAAAAAAAGGGTTAAATATTCTGGTAAACAATATTATATTGGTGACAAAGTGGTCAAGTTTCGCAAAAGTGAGTTCCTTGCGGAAGTGGTTAGAAAAAGAACTCTCAAAAAGTCACAAGAAATTATAATTAAGTCAATATATGCCAGCATACCAGATTACCAGGATCTCCACGTGTTATTTCCATATCTATTATTAATATTTAATACTATCAAAAACATACCATATAATATAATATGCATATCAAAAGCTAAGAAAGAGGCACATAAATAGATTTCTCTTATAGATACATAGTCTAAGAATCAAAATTTAATTATTTCACTCTGTTGCATAGTGTAGTGTATATTATATAAAGCTACATACTCTGTGGTTTCATCAAAAGAGGTAGCAGCCATATGATCCAAGTTACTCTCATCGGTATATTCCCAAACCCTCGCTACTACTCTAGTAGTTACATATATAATAAGTTGATAGAAGGAATGTTAGATTCTGATTATTTGTTTGTGTTGGACAGAGGAAGAAGTAAAAAGAGATCAAACAAAAACAGAAACATACAGAGTTGAAGATGTGGAAGTTGAAGATAGCAGAAGGAGGAAAGAACTTGGTTTCAGTGAACAACTTCATAGGAAGACAACATTGGGAATTCGATCCAAATGCAGGAACACCACAAGAACGTGCTGAGGTTGAAAGGCTACGCCAAGAGTTCACTAAAAATAAATTTTCCATCAAACAAAGTTCTGACCTCTTAATGAGGATGCAGGTATATAATTTTTCAATGGTTTCAACTTCTATGTCCGAAAAAGTTAGAGTTCGATTCTTGTTTGTTGTGTATTCCTTATCCATCCCTTATCCATACATCATGCCAAAACTCCATCTTCAATTTGCATTGTAGCCCTTCAAAAGAATACATCGGCAAGTATACGAAACCAATTCCAAATAAGCCCATAATGGAACAACTTAATTAATTATAAATATAGTGATTAATTTTATTTATTTATGATTTAAAATATTGGTTATTAAATATTTCACCACATTCAAATTAGGAGGAGATACGTTCAGTATCATTGCAATGTGAATCACGGAAACTGATTCAATTAGTTTCCGTCTCTTCACCCTCCTTTCCTCTTCAAATGTCTAAAACATGATAAATCAAAAAATATATTCAGAACCATCCAATTTACAAAGAAAATAAACATCCTAATACCTAAAATAAGCACCATTCACATAGAAATTTTGGATTTACCCGTAGGCATTTGGCTGATTTTTTGTTGGAACCATCCTAATTCCTAGCATTGTTGTTCTTTAAATTATTACATGGAAAACCACTTCCTTCCACAACTCACATTGCACTTTGTTCAACCACCACCACTTAAAAAGTAGCATTATATTCTTTAATGATTCATTTGTGAGAAAAATATATTTTATACAGTTATTTTTTATGGTTGATTCTT
>NC_029789.2:141170088-141173482 GCF_000816755.2 Arachis ipaensis | reverse complement strand
TTTTCATGTTTATTACTGTATCAAATTTGAAATAATAATAAATATATAATCAAGATAGTAATTCATTACAAAAATGCTATTTGCAATTTAAAATTAACTACTAAAATAGGTATTTTGTATTTTAATACATATTCTACACAAATAATTAATTTTGGTGGTTGATTTTAGTGTACACCTAACATGAGTGAATGCGCATTATATTTCAATTAAAATTTTTAGCTTATTTTTATAAATAACAAATTTCATGAATTATATGTAATAAATGATATTTTTTAAAAAATATACCAAATCTATTCCATGTCCCTATTATTACTATAGAAAAGCTTTCAAGTATAAGGCAGTAGGAATAAGTAGATATATATATTAAAGGAAAAGTCTAGGTTCAGCAACTTTGTTAAATTATAGCCAGTATGTAATCAGTAAAGAAAAGTGAGCTATTGGATGAAATTTTACACCAATTTCACACCATTAAAACTATTATTGATGATTATTTGATGGCTACAAATTACAAAAATTGTTGACCCTAGCATTCCTCTATATTAAATATGATAAATAAGAAAGAATGAAAGAAGAAACTGCCAAATCAAGTATTATTCTTTTTCTTTTTTTTCTGCCAACTTCACATTTATAATAATAACCAATTATTGCTATATATGACTCACTTGATCACTTCACTTATGAGTTATGACTCTGGTCATGGGGTGGTTGAGTATTGACAAAAATTGAAATGCATTTAACCGGTGGCAGCTCAGAAAAGAGAACAGATGTGGACCAATACCAGAAGCAGTGAAAGTGGGAGAAGAAGAGAAAATAACACAAGAAGCATTGATTACAACAATGAGAAGATCTCTCACTTTCTTTTCTTCTATTCAAGCACATGATGGTCATTGGCCTGCTGAATCTGCTGGCCCTTTATTTTTCCTTCAACCTTTGGTGAGCTTTAGAATTTTAATACTACAATTTTAGCCTTTATATATGCTATACAAAGTTTTCATTTTGGTAGAGATATAATTATTTATGTTGTCTTCTTTTATCAATTTAAATTTGTAGGATGAGTAATTTTATGACATGCTATTACAGTTCTATATCCAAAAGATCTAAAGTTCGATTTTAGTGAATTCCAAAAGTAAAAAAAAAAAAGATAAAGCAAATAAAGAAAAATATCTATACAAAAATTAAACAAATTTAAAAGAGACTCTTTCTTGAAGGAGAGTGTTAGAAATATAATTATTCATATTGTCTCTTCCTATCAATTTAAATTTTTGGAATGAATAATTTTATGACACATATATATACATTATTTTTTATATTTATTAATAATTATGTCACTTTTCTAGGTAAGTGCTGGCATTACATTTGATCATGTTTGGTAATCTTATTTATTTTTGAGATGATATCATATAAATATATATGCATGGATGTTAAGGAGCATTTTTTAGCTTTACTTATTGATTTAATTGACCATGATTATCATGTGTGCAGGTAATGGCATTATATATTACAGGATCCCTTGATGTTGTTTTAGGAGCAGAACACAAGAAAGAAATTATTCGTTATTTGTATAATCACCAGGTAGCTACTCTTCTATACACTACTTCTTCACCATTTCCATGCATGGGATATTTATATTAAAGATATAATATAAAATTTATGTAATTTTTTTAATACTCCAAAAAAAGCTCTATAATTATTTCCTTTAAATCGTTAATTACTTTTTTCTATAAGTTAAAATTTTAAAATGTAACTAAACAAATATCTTTATAAAAATATGTTTTTGACATCTTAGTTAGAGCAGGTTTTTTTGTTAAAGAAACATGTCCATTTAATTTAAATTGGCTAGAAGTGAAAAGATGAATAACCAATAAAATTATTGGTTGGCATTTTCCATGACAATTAATGAGACAGAACAAAGATGGTGGTTGGGGGTTCCATATAGAGGGACACAGCACAATGTTTGGATCAGCATTGAGTTACATTGCATTAAGAATACTTGGAGAAGAACTTGAAGATCATGAAGACATGCCAATGGCCAGAGCCAGAAAATGGATTCTTGACCATGGTGGTTTAGTGGCTATTCCTTCATGGGGAAAGTTCTGGGTCTCGGTAAACTTATTAACTATTATTTTTCTATTATATTGAGTTACTTTAAATTTTAATAGTTTAGTCAAGTGAATGTTCATTTTAGCCGTTAATAATGTATATGTGCTTCATTTTACATCTTGAATAAGTAAATTATTTTTTTCTGTCTAAAATAAGTATTTATTTAAAGAAGTAGTGTTGTAAAGACAAAATTTTTAATTTAACTATACTCCTATTGATCGAACTTGTAACAGGAGTGAGGGGGGTTGTCCTGAAAAAGAGAATGTTAAAAGAAAGAAGATAAGTATAAAAAATTAACTTTTAATTAGATAATAGGGTAAAGTATTAAATTGGTCTTTTACGTTTGGACGTAATTCTATTTTGGTTCTTAAGGTTTGAAGTATCTTATTAGAATCCAAAAAAGTTTCATTTAGTTTCAATGTAGTTCCATTGTGAGGTCAAAGTTAAATAATTAACGGAATGTCCTTAATGACAGCAGTATAAAAATAAGATCGATAATCTGGAAAACAAGTATAAGCTCCAAAGACACAAAATCATCCGTGGATGTTTCAATACATTTATTTATCATTCTTCTTACAATTTAAATGAAATATTTTCTATGAAACTAAGGAGAATGATAAATAAATGTATTGATATATCCACGGTTGATTTTGTATCTTTGAAGCTTATACTTATTCTCTAAATTATTGACTTTGTTCTTATACTGCTGTAATGTAGGATATTCCATTAATTATTTAATTTTGATCTCATGATGGGACTAAATTAAAACTAAATGAACACTTTAAACCTTAAGAACCAAAATAGGATTACGGCCAAACATAAGAGACTAATGTAATACTTCATCCTATATAATATTAGTTTTATATTATAACATTATTTTTTAACATTTATGTTTTGTAGAATTTAGGATTAGAATTTATGGCTAATTTAAAATTTAAAATTTACTTAAGGTTTAAAGTGACGGCGATGAGAAGTAAAGTTGTGGTGTTGGGAGAAAAAATAACAAAAGAATGAGAGAAGAAATGATGCATATAAAGATAAAGTGATAATTTAAAATTTTAGTTGATATTGATTATTGAACGAAAAATAGTTGGTTTTATAATTGTCGTTGGACTCTGAAAAAAACAGTGCTAGGACATGTTAACGTTATAACCATTAAACCTTAAAAAAATACTAGGAAGAGTAGTTTTGCCCGTTCAATTTAGTTTATCTAAAATAAAAATATTTTTAATTAATTATCTTATTAATTTATGTTAATAACTTAATATAATAAATTTTTTATACTTATTTTGAA
>NC_029789.2:141161405-141170043 GCF_000816755.2 Arachis ipaensis | reverse complement strand
TAAGAATAGACACAAAAAAAATATTAAAAATAAGAGTAATAATATGTTAATTTGATTTATTGGTGAAGGTACTTGGAGTTTATGAGTGGTCAGGATGCAATCCACTTCCACCAGAGTTCTGGCTTGTTCCCAATTTCATCTCTATTCACCCAGGTATATATATAATTTATTATTCTCTTTTCTTTTTTATTTTTGGTACTACCATTTAGTTTGCTTGTTAATTGTGGCAGGGAATATGTTATGCTACTGTCGCTTGGTTTATATGCCAATGTCATATTTATATGGAAAGAAGTTTGTGGGTCCTGTCACCAATTTAATCAGATCTTTGAGAGAAGAAATGTACAATAAACCTTATCATCAAATCAACTGGAATAAAGCTCGAAATTGTGTTGCTAAGGTTCATTCAATATTTATTTAATTTCTAATCATGATTAATACTCATTTAATTATTCTGCTTTGTGTTATACATGCAATTAGGTACTGTTTATTTTTAGAGGGTATTGAGACTGAAACTAAGAAATTGAACTTAATATTGTGTTCGACCGCTAAAGACTGAAATTAAAATTTTAATTTTAAAATACAAAATTTTAATTTTTTTAATATTTTCTAGAAAATAAGAGCACAAAAAATTAAAAATTTAATAGTATTTTTTTAAAAAAAATATTTTTATTTAATTTTTCAAATTTTATTATTCCTCAAATTTTATATTTATCTTAAATTATACTCATTAATCTAATATATTTATATCCCTAATTAATGTTATAATGACATATACATGATACAAATATATAGGAGGATTTGTATTATCCACATCCTTTAATCCAAGATATGTTATGGGGATTTCTTCATCACGTGGGAGAGCCTTTGCTGAATTCTTGGCCCTTTTCTAAGCTTAGACAAAAAGCATTAGAAATTGCAATTAGTCATGTCAGATATGAGGATGAGAATAGTAGATACCTTTGCATTGGAAGTGTAGAGAAGGTAATAAATAAAATAATCTTATATTTTATTCATTTACAATAATCTTATATGATCAATTGAAGCAAATGAAAATCATGATATATAATGCAGGTTTTGTGTTTGATTGCGCGTTGGGTTGAAGATCCTAATTCGGAAGCATACAAACTCCATTTAGCTCGAATTCCTGATTATTTTTGGCTCGCCGAAGATGGCTTGAAAATTCAAGTAATTATTGCTTTTTTAAAATAATTTTGTTTAATTATACAACAAGATGTAAAATATAAAAAAGTTTTTTACGCTAAATGAAATAAAAAAAATTAGTAATTAATAATTGTTCTTCAAAATGATATGTAGAGTTTTGGTAGTCAAATGTGGGATGCAGCATTTGCTATACAAGCAATACTTGCTTGTAATTTAAGTGAAGAGTATGGACCTACACTTAAAAAAGCTCACGATTTTGTCAAGGCTTCACAGGTACCAATTAATAACTATTAATTAATTAATTAATTAGTGTTTCTGCTTCATTATACATATCTATACTATATGATTTTTGAAACAATAATTACTATTAAAAGAGACTTTGATTTGAAATTGAAGGTTAGTGAAAACCCTAGTGGTGACTTCATGGGAATGTATAGACACATCTCAAAAGGTTCATGGACATTCTCAATGCATGACCAAGGTTGGCAAGTCTCTGATTGCACAGCTGAAGGATTACAGGTTCATACAAATTCTCTCCAAATTGACGAGTGTTAGGGCAGTAACTTTTGTGATTTATAGCTATCAAGTAACCATCAATGATATTTTTAATGGTGTGAGATTTTATCCGATAGTGCGGGATTATTCACTTTTCTTTTGCTAGTTACATACTTATATGCTGGCAAGAATTTAATAAAGTTATTGGACCTCTAAACTTTTTCTTTTTGTAATAGAATCAATCATTTATTTTTTGATTTGTAAATTTTTCCCGTGGTGGATAATTGAGTTATTATAAATTTTTGTTAGGTGAAAACTCAGGTGTAGTCGACTTCATGTGAAGTTGATAGCTGAGAGCTGTTAGATGATTTGACCGATTTGACTAAATTTTCATTTAACAGCTCTCAACTATCAACTTCACGTGAAGTCGACTGCACTTAAATTTCCACCTTTTTACTAATACAATAATATATGATTAGAGAAATGTTTAAATTTTATATTTATAGTGCATTAAAATTAAATTCATTTTATGATAAGTCTAATATCATGATAGTTTTTCCATTATGAACTAATTATTAATTAAATTTCTCTCACTTGCTACTAAATTTAATTACAGGCTGCGCTCTTATTGTCAAAAATGCCATCTGATCTAGTTGGAGAACAAATAGAATCAGAGAGATTCTATGATGCTGTTAATAGTCTTTAAAGTTACGTTTATTTCTGAGAATTGAATAAGATAAGATACTGAGAATAAGACATATATGACAGAAATATAAAATTTTGTGTTCTTATATTCTGTTTAGTGATAAACTAGAATAAATTATGAAAATTTAATTTATTCTCATTTTTTTCATTCAAAAAATTTGAGACGAAAAATATAATAATAAAAAATATAATTATAAAAAAATTAACAAGAATAATAAAAAAATAAAAAATAAGTTGTGTTTCTTGTTAATATCTCTGTGTCCTTGTTAGACACAAAATACATTATTCTAGTGTTTCTGGATATATTATCTCTGTCTATGTCTACTCTCTCAAATATAATTTTGTTTCTCTATTATATTTCTGTCTTAGTGTTCTATTTCTGTAAACAAACGTAGCCTAATAAATCATATTAAAAACACTGTTTTAACTGGTGTGAGAAACTATTATTCGTGCATTGCAGAAATTCAATCCAACCGAATTCTTTGAAGATACTCTGATTGAGATGGAGTAAGACTATTACATACGTCGTTATTATTGTTAGAATTTTTAATTGAATGAAGTATTGTTTATTTAGCCTTATGTACAATCTTAATTACTTGGCACTTGTTATATATATGGTTCATGTTGTGAATGAAATAATAGGTATGTAGAATGCACAGGATCAGCAATGGAAGCATTGGCTCTATTTAGAAAGTTATATCCAAATCACAGAAGAAAAGAAATAAATCACTCCATTTCTAAAGCAATTCATTACATTGAAAACACACAAAATCCAGATGGCTCATGGTATTGTTGACTTTTGTAATTTTGTTGCTTTTTTTTTATTCAAATAACTGTCATCTTAACATGCATAATATATGCTATCTATCTTGTAATTAAATTTATAGTCGTAAAATACAAATACTTATTGAATTATAGAAATCATTAGAAGCTTTATTATAAATTAAAATTGACTATCTGTAAGGCCGTCGATAATCACGAATTTTCTGGTAATGTCATAACTAATTAATTAAGAAGTTATTTGTGTAGGTATGGTTGCTGGGGAATTTGTTATACCTATGGAACTTGGTTTGCTGTAAAGGGACTGAGAGCATGTGGAAAGAACTATCAAAACAGTGCTTCATTGCGCAAAGCATGTCAATTTTTGTTGTCAAAGCAGCTTCCTAACGGTGGTTGGAGTGAAAGTTATTTATCAAGCCAAAACAAGGTTTATATTTATTATTATTATTATTAGAGTAAATTGACAAATAAACCCTAAGAATTTACATTTTCAATAAATTAGTCCCTAAAAAAAATACCAATAAAGTTCTTCAGCATAATAAGGTAGTTTTAAATTAAGACCTTCTACTCTAATTATAGGGATTAATTTGAAGGTAGTGTGTCCATATTTACTATCCTAAAAGACTTTATTGATATTTTTTTTCTTAAGAATTAATCTGTTTGAAATGTAAATTCTTAGAGATTTATTTATTATTTTATTATTATTGTTGTTGTTGTTGTTAATTATGCTCTACAATACAAATTAAATATGAAAAAGTATAGGTAGACAATGAGAATATTAAACAATGTGAACAATAGATATATCGGATATTCAATTCAATAGGTATCCAAATGATTATATTCATTATTTTTAATTCGATTTACTCATGCACAATTAATAATGACTGGATATTCAATTCACTAGGTGTACAGATAGTTATCCTAATGTTAAGGTTTAGGAAGTAATTTAGAGGTGGAGTGTCTTTTTATTTTATTGGGTCAATCCTAAAGTCCATTATTCACATTATTTACAAAAATCATTGTCTACCTGCTAGCAAAACCCATTAAATATTAGAGTACAAAGAATCAAAGAAAAATAAATTGGGGGTAAATTGCGGTGGATTTCTTTAAGATTAGACGATAATGTGATTCATTTTGATTTATCATATGTAAATTGACCTTAAAAGAAAATTAGTATACCACATTTCCCAAAATATAAAGATTTCAAGTGTAATGTATGTGGTACAATTCAAACAAGATTAATATCATATTTTATGCATAAAAAATTTGTTGTGTCTATACATATTTTGATTTATCATAACATGTTTTTTTTTTGTTGACAAATAGGTGTATACAAATTTAGAAGGCAATCGTGCTAACGTGGTTCAAACTTCATGGGCTTTGCTATCCCTTATTGGTGCTGGACAGGTTAGTAATAATTAGCATATCTCCATATTCTTTATTCATAATTTTTGAGACTTTAAGGTCCAAATTAAATGGAAGGCTTGTTAAAAGATAGATTTAAATATTTTACCTAATAACAAATCTTGTTCTTGTGATTGATAAGGATAATAGGATAATATAACGTTGATGACCAAAAAGTTGAGAAAATAATAAACTGTTAGACAAAGAGAATACATGATATTAAAGACAGCATAAGGTAATTTTGATTTTTTTAAATAATTAATATATGCTTAATTCCCCAAAAGAGAAGTCAATGATACAAAGACTCCAAAAACAAAACATTCAAATAAAAGAGCTAAACAGTCATACGGTTTAAGATTCTGTAATATATACTCATAAAACTACTACTTCTAACCCACTCAAACCTTTAAGATTACTTAAAATAAATAAAACACCTCATATAACTCAAAATGGATTATTAATATAGAATAATTTTATAAAGAGTCACTAGAAAATTTTGAAATTTTTTATTAAAATAGGCCTAAAGATCCAAAGAAGATTACAATACTAAAATTAAACAAACTAGTCCGTCGCGGATTTAAACTAGTCTGCCACTAAACTAGCCAATGAATTGCTACATACATAAGGCGGAATTCGAACTTACTTAAGCGGACGAGTGAGCTGACCACTCGTCCAACCCATTGGGTTGTTGTTTTTGTTCATTAAATCTTGGTCCGTTTTTCCTTTCTTGGATTGAGTTCTTTTTCACTAGTTCCCAAATTTTATGGGCCTAACTCTACCATAGATTCATTCTGGTTCTCATAAGTGGTTTAATCAACAATATGACTCAAGTCCATAAAACAAAGTCAACAATATCATTGCATACATCATTTTTATCAAAGCTTTAGTCTTAATGAATTGGGCCTAGATACTTGAACAAGTATTGTTGTGGGTTTGCCCAATAGAATTTGGTGCTTGTTTGAAAAGAGGTTCCAATTCTAGTTAAAAAAAAAGAGGTTTGAATTAAAATGAAAAACTGAATTAGAGTTTGTTTTGTTTAAGGAATTTCTTTAACTACTATATAAAAATGCTCATAAGATTTTTAATTCTCTCATTAATATTTTCCTATTTGTATTGTCTTATTTATAAAATCTTGAAAACGAAATAAATTGAAAAAAAAAATGAAATTTTTTTGTATTGAAAAATAAAAACATAAATGAAACAATTATTCAATGAAACCGAACTTAGTTGCTGATTATGTTATTTGTTACTAATATATACTCTTAATGTTTGTTTAAAAATAAAAAGGCTGAAATTGATCCAACACCCATACATCGTGGAATAAAGTTACTAATCAATTCACAAATGGAAGATGGAGACTTTCCTCAGCAGGTAATTAATTTTCATTAAACTAATTTAGTTACAATTAAAAACACTTAACATCTTATATGTATGTTTATCCATTAAAAAAATACAGGAAACTACAGGAGTGTTTATGAGGAATTGTATTCTAAATTACGCATCGTATCGAAACATATTTCCCATATGGGCGTTGGGAGAATATCGTCGCCGAGTTCTATATGTATAAGCATGAAGATGATGAAGAATATAATCAAATCCAATAATTATGTGATTGCCTTTAAATTAAAGTAAAAATTATATATTTCACGTGTATATATGTGGTGCAAATGTGTAGTCCTTTCTTAATAAACATCTCATCTATGTTGTAAATGAAACTACTATATATAAAAAAGATACGAGCTTTACTAAGAAAAAATTGTTCAGATTTCAGTAATTCATGAAGTATTTTGTTGACAAGAAGAGAAGACATGTGAAATTCGAATAAGTGAATTGTTGCTAGTGAAATTACAACCCTCTAGACAATATTCAATGGTATTGAGAAAGAGCCAACAACTGGAAATGAAGTACTTTGAGCATTTTAGAATCAGTAAAAAGCTAAGTGCAGTAGCTTATAAGCTAGCTCTTCTTATGAAAGCCAAAATCCATAGTCTTTATACGGACATTTCGCTGAGTTGTTCGTATTCCCGTGTCAAACACATTTTGGATACGACACTTGTCGACATTTGTCCGACACGCGTGTCTGCTGTATCCAATCATGTCTTAATAAAAAAATAAAAAAATTGTTTCCGAACACGTCTAAATACCATTACATGTATTTTTGAGATAAATTTAGAAATAGTATATATTATTATTATTAAAACAAAAATATTTTAAATACTTTATATAATTAAAATAAAATACTAAAAATAATTAAAAATTAATTTATATTTTAATATCAATAAAATATCAAAATATCATTAATATTTATCTAAAAAATACTTTATATTTTATATATATACGTGTCCCCATCTCTTATAAAATTTTAAAATTCGTGTGTCAACGCGTCCCGTATCATGTCGTGTCTCGTGTCTATACATCATAGCTTTCATACATTTCAGTCTGCAAAAATTTTATGGAGAACAAGAAAAAGACCATTTTCACTACAAACTACAGAGCTTGGGACAATATTAGAACCATATAAGGTTGGTTGCTGGCAGAACAATCTTAAAGATTGGCAAGGAGGTGCAACAAGTTCAAATTCAATGGGACAAGAGTCTAAACTTGAGACTACATTAGTTGAAAAGTTTCAAAGAGCATATCCTAAATTCAACCTTAGTAAGAGACTCGAGGGATATGCATGGTAGTGAACTAATAATATATTCACACTTGTGATTAATCACCTTTTCATTGCCCTAATAAAAGACGATTATTTGATTTAATTTTTCATCCTTAAGGTTGTGTTTGTTCTCCATTTCAAATTAATGAAGACATTAACACAAAAGTACACATACATACACATGAATACATGTAATCTATTTTGGTTGTTAAGACACTAATAATAATTTTATCCCTATTGTTGTTGGTGATGAAATTGATAAGGATAGAAAATAAAATTTTCAAAATTTTTTAAGATACAAAATTATAATAAAAAATTATATCTCATGTCTAATATTTATATATCAGCTTTCTAATAAACCTTAACCTCTAAACTATATACAATATTGTGTTTAGTGTATTCTTCATAATTTTGAAAATCAGACTATATTGGTTGGTTTAATTGCCAAACTAGCAATTTAAACTGGTCTAATTCATAATAAAACCAGTTGTCAATGAATTGATAAAAATAAAAAATTGGTCAAAATGCTTGTGAACAGTCAAACTAACCCATTTCTTAGAGATTAGATCATTTAATTTTAATTAATAAAACAAAAATTTCTTTTTTTTTAAAAAATTCATATATAATTATATCATTTTATTATATTCTATTCAATACTAATAAAATTTCTGTTAAACCTTAAACTTTTAAACTTTTAATTTTACGAGCTCGATTATCAATTCGATTTTTAAAATCTTTCAAAAATTGTATCTCATTGAACAAATAATAAACGTAAATATCTATGTTTATGTCTAGATAAATTTGCAGAATAATCAAACAAACTACAATATTTATATAGATAATTGGACATGACATTACGATTGTCATAATACCACTTCTTTCAAAAATGTTAGTTGATAGGAGAAAATACATGAATGATTATATCTCTAATTCGCTATTTCAAGTAATAATTTTTTAACGAACTTTATACTTTTATTATAACATGGTATCAAAATTTCTATAACAGAAAAATTTAACATTCGATTCTTATTGAACTTAAAAAAAAAAGAATTTTAGTATAAGACAAATGCAAAAAAAGAAAAAAAAATCTATTAAAATTTTAAATAAATTCTAAAAAAAATTTTACTTATAATTATTTAATTTTTTATTAACTTAAATTAAAAAAAAGGTAATTTTTGCAACAATTAATGTTGTAAGTTCAAAGATGAAGCTACATATTGACAATGATGATCCAACCGCACATGATTGATCCCATCGTGTCATATGACATCTCTAAATCATTAAGATAGCCAACCATGCATCCACACAATCACAAACCAGAAAACCATTATAGGAGAGTAGTTGATTGATTATGACATCTTTATTGTTGATTTATTGGTCTCACATTTAATATATATTATATTATAATTTTTAAGTTTTATATAGATATATTAATTA
>NC_029789.2:141161070-141161304 GCF_000816755.2 Arachis ipaensis | reverse complement strand
TTAAAATTTGTCAAAAGTTTCAAAAATACTCCTAAATTTTGTTTTGTTTCAATTTTGTTCCAAAATTTTTCGATTTACATCAAATATACCATTGACAGCTAAATTTTCAAAAAAATTAGGACTAATCCAGCAATAATATATCAGAATTATTTCTAATTTATTTATGTTGATAATTGTTTTTGTAAAATTTTTGTCGAATTGATACTAAATTTTTTTAAAAATTAGTCATTAAGA
>NC_029789.2:141149066-141161056 GCF_000816755.2 Arachis ipaensis | reverse complement strand
TTTACTGTTAAAATTATTAAAACACTAATAATGTACGTGATACGCTTCAAATTCTTCCAATACTTTATCCGACATGATATTATTCAACCATTTTAAAGTGACAATGCAAGTGAATAGACCTACTTCTCCTACTTTTGGGTGTATGTGCCATAATTATCTGATAGGAAAATTATCACATGTTCTATTCTACTAGCATGGAACATCATGTTCTTTTGTACTATCCGGTTTCTATTATATATTTGTCTTGTAGTGAAGAACTTAAAGACAATTTTATCCTTTAAAGCAAAACTAAAATGACCCATTTGTCAATGGTTGAGTTTCTAAATTCCTGGCTTGGCTAAAAATGGGGCGTGAGCCATTATTTGTTCCATTGAGAATTAAATCTTTATGCCATTCTTAAAATACACACCATTAGCAACATATCCTAGCATATTTAGTTTTTATATTTATTAACAAATCATTCAATTTTTTAGTAAAAAATTATAAACATATTCAGCAGCTACCTTAGTAAAAATAATATTATATAAAATAAGTAAATAATATATATCAAAATAAAATTTAATTTTCAAATATTAACATTACAATTAAAAATATTGAACTCTTCTTCTAATTTTTCTTTAAAATTAACTCTTTTACTTTTAATTTGTCTTTTGAAAAACTTAAAAATCTCTTTAATTTCTATCTTTCTTAATACAATATCGTATCAAAAACTTACATTAATTTTGATTTATTTGTTAAATTTAAAAATATAAAAACACATACATTTGTCGAACTGAAATTTTTTTTATAAACTTTTTTTCATTGATTTATTTATAATTTTTCATCATCATCACTATTATTCTATCATTGCCATTATCTATTGCTATTATAATTGTTACTATAATTGTTGTTATTGTCATTATTGTTATTATTAATTATTGGTTAATCGTGAACAAATTCTATTTAATTAATTAATTAATCAATAACAATAATAATTGTGAACAATTTTTTTTAATTCTTTTGTAAATGCAGTCTTTATTAAATTTGAAAAAAATATATATTATTTAAATTATAATTATTTCCATAATTTTTTTAGGTAATCATCTTTTAATAAATGTATGTATTAAGAATATGTTTAATTATTCTGTTGGTCTTTGTAGTTTTATCAAATTTGTAATTAAGTTTTTATATTTTTTTCTAATCACGTTCTTACACTACTTTTAATTTTATAGTCAAGTCTTTTTGTTTCAAAAATATTAAAATCAACGAAATATTCCCTCTAAAAAAATTTTCTAGTCAAAGTTTTAATTAAGTTTTTAATTGTGGGTACATTAAATTTGTATAAAAATATTTCATTAACTCTAAAAATTAATTTTATGAAAAAAATAGTTAAATAAAAATTGATACATAATTTGTTAAAAAAAATTAAGAGGGAGCATTGCCCCTCTTCCTTTACACAAAATTTTGTTTTTGTTTATACATATTAATTTATATATTTTTAATTAAATAATTAACTATTAAAATAATTAAACTTAATATAATAGAATAATCAAATAATAAATAAATAATTTAACTATTTTATAGTACTATAATAAAAAATTTTATGAAAATCAAAGATATCTTTATACACAATAACTAAACTTTTTTTATATACATTGCATGATTATTGTTGTGACACTCGTTCCAAAAAAGAAGAAAAATAATGCCATTTAGTGCAGTTCAGTCAAGACATATCACATATGGCGGCTGGAAAAAAAATGGCTTTTAAAATTAGTCTATAAGGACAAGCTGATAACTTCAATCATACAAAACTTGTTAAAAGAAAAAACGGTTGCATGTCTACATGCACCACCCAACCTTCATGTTCATCTGTGTTTCACTCGCTTAATCTGGACCTTGTATTTTTTTTATTATTATATCTAAATGATTAATGTTGTTGAAATATCATATTTCAAAAAGGACATCGACATGACATACGTGAACATCTTCCTGTCTGATATCCCTAATCTTGATGTTCTTCTTCCAAGTTCTAACCGAGTATTAATTTATATATATTGATGAAGACAAAGTGACAAACCCTTTTGAATCGACCGTACGTTGAAAAAGAGGGGCAGACGCAATTCCTTTCCTTACTACTGTGGTTGGGGATTGGATCGGTACTTAGATACTTAAAAGTTAAAAGGATAAAGTATATATATACTTAAATTTTATTTTATTTTAATTTTATTCAAAACAATAATTTTTTTAACAACGTAAACAATAGGTTAAAAAAAAAAAGTTAATTTTAATTTTAAAAATCAAATTTTAAATTAATTAGATTAATCATAATTTTGATTTTTTTTTTTGCAACCACTCTCTTGCAATCCTGTGCTACCGCTGCTGCTGTTGTATCGCGAACCCAAAGCCTTCGCAGCTACTGTTTCGTTACTTATTTTTTATCAACTTAGTCGGATGTTCATTTTATTATGTATGTAGATGGTTCTTTTCATTCTAAAGTTGATGTTTATTTATTGGTATTTTACTTGATTTGCTTGATTATGCATGCACATGCTTCGCAAGATATTCATTTTACTATGTACAGATGGTTCTTTTCACTAAGATGTGGATGTTTATTTGAATCTTACTATTTGGGTGAACAAAACAACGTGACACACAATGAAAGTGACGAAGACAATACAACGGCGTGGAAGCAAGGGCAGAGGTGCAGCGTTGGAGCAGCTAGCGGCGGAACAAGGCCTCTACTCGGCGACGATGCGACGTCACAGGAGGGAGAAGAAGGCGCGCAATAGCAGCGTCGCTTGCAGGGAGAACAGGGGCAGCGCAACGCATGGAAAAATAAAGTGCAGCGGCAGCGTCGAGAGCAAGGGGCGCGACACAGGGAAGAAGGTGCAGTGACAACGTTGGTTGCAGGGAGCACAGGGCGGCGCAACGCATGGGAGAAGAAGGTGCAGCGGTTGTGCGGCGCGTTGCTTCTTTAGACAGTGGCGGTGGTGGTGAGGTGCGTTGGTAACGGCACGATAGGGAAGGGAAAGTGAAGCGGCTGCAGTAAAAAGAGAGAAAGGTAAAAGGTGAGAGATTAGAATTGTAGTGGAAATAGGATGGGATGTTTTTTATTTTACTAGACCTGCATTCCATTATTCACGTTGTTTGCACCCTCTATTATCTACTTAGCAAAACTTTTTTCCTATACAATATACTGCAACCGTACGTGTATGCTACTTAACATATTAACAATTAGCATGATTTTTGTATATGAAATGTGTCACGTAAGGGGTAAATAACTAAATGGTTAAATTTGTCTTTAAAAGATTATTCGTTTTTAAATTAGTCTCCAAATTCGTCTTTCAAAAATTTTAAATTAATCACGTTAGTCTTTCTGTTATTTTTTTTTGTTGATCGCGCCAAAATTTGTTAATGTGACACGTTAAGTGATACTACAATACACACATAGGAGTCTTAATTGACTATTAGCATGATTTATAGAATTAGATCAAATCAAAATCTAATTGAGGGGAGAACTTGAGGCATTGGAATCCTTCAATTTAGAGTTTATTTGATCTAATTTCATAAACTTATCATGTTAGCCGCCAATTAAGATTACTAGGTATTGGAAAAACTCAACAATAGTTCAAACAAGAACCTGTCTAACAGCGGAAGCACCAAAAATAATTTTCCCACAACCTGTGTGATTAAATAAGCAATACCAAAGATACTCCAAGCAACAAATACAATGACAGAATTTAAATAATCAGACACCCGAATTTTAATGTGGAAAAACTCCCAATAAGAGGGACAAAAAACCCACGAGACCTAGTCCAGTAAAAACTTCCACTATCAAAATAATGGGAACACAAACAGTCTTTCTAGTAGCACTAGGGCATCTCAACAATCAACAAAATACATCATCAAAACTGATGGAATCAACATAAACCCTCCACAAAGTGGGTATCTCAAGTCAGACAAAAGAGAAGACAATACAACTAGAAACTTATATCCTAATGTTCATCTCTACACCAGGAATAACATACTAAAATTTCATAAGAAATGGAGCAAGTTTACCGGGTCAATCGGATAAAAAATGGCTTGCCCTTTTCCCCTAAATTTTCTTCTTCTCCTTCGACGAAGCCTCTGCTTCGTTTCTTTCTTTCTTTTCAATATGAGAGTCTAAAAAACTCTCTCTCCCTTCTCGTGGCTTAAAAGCCACTTTCTTTCATTTATTTATTTATTTTTGTTTTAAAAGTTATGTGGGCCCCATTTGAGATTGGGGACCCACCAACAAATCTCTCCCTTACCAACTCAAGTGGAGATAGGCTGCTCTACCAAGTCCGCCTTCTCTTTGCAAGAATCAAACTTAACTGCAGGTAAAATCTTAGTCATCATATCTGAACAATTATCATCAGTATGGATCTTCTCAAGTGCGTATGACTTCATCTCAAACGCTTGACGTATCCAATGATATCTCACCTCTATGTGCTTCGATCTGGAATGAAACGTAGGATTCTTGCTGAGATGGATAGCAGTCCGACTGTCACAAAATAACACAAACTTCTCTTGATTGATGCTAACTCTTGTAGAAATTTTTTCATCCCACAAGAGTTCCTTAGAAGCTTCAACAATGTATTCTGCCTCTATAGTAGACAAAGCAATATATTTATGAAGTCGAGATTGCCACGACACAGCTCTCTCTGCAAAAGTCATCATATAACCAAAAGTAGACTTCCTTGAATCAGGATCCCCAGTCATATTCGCATCTGTGTAACCATCCAATACAGGTTGGCCACTCCCAAAGCATAAACAAACTCTGAAAGTACCATTAAGGTATCTGAAAATCCACTTCACTGGTTGCCAGTGTTTCTTGCCAGAATTAGAGAGAAACCGACTAACAACTCCAATGGCATGAGCAATATCTGGCCTGGTGCAAACCATAGCATACATCAAACTGCCAACTGCAGATGCATATGGAATCTTCTTCATTTCTGCTTTCTCTTCTTCACTTGTAGGACATTGCCGTGAATTCGGCTTGAAATGACTAGCAAGTGGAGTACTAATAGGTTTGGAATTACTCATGTTAAACCTCTTTAAAAACTTCTCAATATACTTCTACCGTGACAACCACAATTTTCCATTCTTCCTGTCACGAGTGATACTCATGCCAAGAATTTTCTTTGCAGGACCCAAATCTTTCATAGCAAAGGATCTGTTCAAGTCTTTCTTAAGACTTTCAATCTTTTTAGTGTCATGACCAACAATCAACATATCATCAACATAAAGTAAAAGAATTATAAAATCACCATCAGAGAATTTCATAACATACACACAATGATCAGAAGAAGTCTTACTATCCCCATGATCTTTCATGAAGGAATCAAACTTCGTGTACCACTGTCTTAGCACTTGCTTCAGCCCATATAAGCTCTTCTTCATCTCGCATACAAGATGCTCATTTCCTTTAACCTCGAAACCCTCTGGTTGCTCCATATAAATTTCTTTATCTATGTCACTGTGAAGGAATGCAGTCTTCACATCAAGCTGCTCAACCTCTAAATTCAAGCTAGCCGCCAAACTAAGCACAACTCGAATAGAGGACAACTTCACAACTGGAGAGAAAATCTCCTCAAAATCAATACCTTTCTTTTACTCAAAGCCTTTCACAACCATTTGGGCTTTATACCTTGGCCGTGAGACATTTTCATCTACTTTCAATTTGAACATCCATTTATTCTTAAATGCTCTCTTACCCTTCAGTAGCTTCACCAATTCTAACGCATGATTCTCATGCAAGGAATTTTATTTTTTCTTGCATGGCCTTCAACCAATCTTCTTTATGCTCATCAGACATAGCTTCCTGGTAGCTCTCTGGCTCTCCAGTCTCAGTGTTCATCACATACTTATGAGGAGAGTATTTCTGAGAAGGATGACGCTCTCTAGTAGATATTCTCAATTCAGGCTCAACGGGTGGTTCAGGTGGAACTTCAACATCTGGCACCTCAAGTTGAGGTGTAGGTTCATCATGCCAATCATCACCATTATTATCAACTTGTACATATTCCCCATCAACAGAAGGTCAAGTGGAAGGACCAGGTTCATCATCAGCAGAACGTCTAACAGTTATTGCTGACTTATCTGTCTTCTCAAGATCATCAATCGTTTGGTCTTCAACAAAAATCACATTTCAACTTCTAATTATCTTCTTTCTCACCGGATCCCATAATCTTTAACCAAAGTCTTCGTGACCATAACCCATGAAGATACACTGCTTTGACTTTCCATCAAGTTTGGACCTTTCATCTCTTGGAATGTGAACAAAAGCCCTACAGTCGAACACTCGCAAGTGACTATAAGAGACATCTTTTCCTCTTCAAACTTTCTCTAGAACATCACCATTTAGTGGAACTGAAGGAGAAAGGTTGATCAAATCTACCGCAGTCCTCATTGCTTCACCCCAAAAGGATTTAAGCAACTTTGCATGAGAGAACATACACCTGATTCTATCATTGATAGTGTAATTCATTCTCTCTGTAACTCCATTATGTTGAGGAGTTTTAAGAACCATCTTCTCAAACTTAATCTCATGTCTTTTACAATACTCTTCAAACGGACCCCTGTATTCACTACCATTATCTGCTCGAACACATTTCAATTTTCTTCCCGTTTCTCTTTCAACACTTGCATGAAAGTGTTTAAAGATACCGAGCACCTGGTCTTTAGATTTCTAAACAAAAGTCCACACTTTTCGAGAATAATCATTAATAAAAGTAACAAAATACCATGCACCACCTAGTGTCTTAGCATCCATAGTGCAAACATCAGTGTGAACTAAATCTAGAACATGTGATCTCCTATGAGGTCCAGAACTATGAAATGATACTCTAACATACTTTCCAATAAAATAATGACTATAAGTATTTAAAGTTGTATCTTTCGCTGAAAGTGAGTGCTTCTTGGCTAAGACGCTTAGTCCTTTCTCGCTCAAGTGACCAAGACGTATATGCCACAAATCAGAAGAGGAATCATCAGCTACTTTCACCTTTTTTTTGCACAACTTTGCTTGTAACTGATAAAGAGTAGTGAGACTATTGTCTTCTCTAGCAATAATGAGATCCCCTTTAGTAAATCTTGTATTTTCCACTACCAAAGGAAGTGTAATACCCCTCTTGATCCAATGTCTTCACTGAAATGAGATTGAACCACATATCTGGCGCATGCCTAACATTCTTCAACTGCAACTTGCATCTCATGTTGGTTTCAAGCTACATATCACCCATACCAATGATATTACACACTCCTTTACCTCCCAATTTGATTTTGCCAAAATTTTCAGCAGTATAGGAAGTGAAAATTCCACACCTCAGAGTGACATGACATGAGGCACCAGAATCCATAATCCAAGTGGAATCATCACAAACAAGATTCACATAATTTTCATATGTGATAAGAACATCTTCATAAACAATAGCAGCAGTTTCTTTATCACTATCTTTACCTTTGTCTTCGTTTTTTTCTTTGATTGTTCTCTTTTCAAGAACCTACAATACCTCTTGATATGTCCCGACTTGCCACAATGGTGACAAATAAACTCCTTTCTTAGCTTGCACGTTCCTCTTGACTTGCTTCGACTCTCTAACTTGTCAGAACTGTGAGGTTTTCTACTTTGACTTCTCCCCTGTGACTTTGAAATAAGTGCTTCTGACCGGGAGGAGGTATTAGTCAAACCTCGCTCTCTTCTTCTGACTTCTTCATTCAACATGCTCTCTTTGACCATTGCTAACGTCAACTTTTCTTTTGGAGTTGAGTTAGTCAATGTCACAACCAGAACTTTCCAACTATCAGGCAAAGAGCTCAACAACAACAAGGCTTGCAACTCATCATTCAAAGTGATTTTATTATTTGTCAGTTGGTTCGCTGTCTCCTGAAAAATGCTTAAGTGCTCCGGCATTGATTTACCTTCAATATACTTTATATTGACAAGCTTCTTAATCAAGAATGCTTTGTTTTGCACATTCTTCCTCTCATATAACTCCTTTAATTTATTTCACATTTTTTCGGTATTTGTTTTGGTGACAACATGTGGATACATGCTAAGATCAAGCCATTGCCTAATCAAAGCAACTGCCTTCCGATTCAGCTTCTTCCATTTAGCATCGGATTTAGTACCTTTGGATTTATCCCCCTCCATAGGATCATACAAGTCCTTGCTATACAACATATCTTCCATGAGGGTCTTCCAAATCGAGTAATTTTGGGAATTCAATTTGACCATATTTGGTCCATGAGTATTTTCCTCTATTTAATCAGCACAGAGATAAACAACCAAAGCTCTAGATGCCACGTTGTTGGAAAAACTCAACAACATTTCAAATAAGAACCTGTTTAACAGAGGAAGCACAAAAAATAATTTTTTCACAACATGTGTGATTAAATAGGCAATACCAAAGATACTCCAAGCAACAAATAGAATGGCAGAATTTAAATAATTAGACACCAGAATTTTAATGTGGAAAAACTCCCCAAAAAGAGGGATAAAAAATTCACAGGATCTAGTCTAGTAAAAATTTTTACTATCAAAATAATGGGTACACAAACAATCTTCTTAGTAGCACTAGGGCATCTCAACAATCAACAAAATACATCATCAAAACTGATGGAATCAACATAAACCCTTCATAAAGTGGGTATCTCAAAAATACAACTAGCAAATTATATCCTAATGTTCATCTCGACACCAGGAATAACATACTAAAATTTCATAAGAAATGGAACAAGTTTATCGGTTCAATCAGATAAAAAATGGCTTGCCATTTTCCCCCAAATTTTCTTCTTCTCCTTCGACGAAGCCCCTGCTTCGTTACTTTCTTTCTTTTCAATATGAGAGTCTCAAAAACTCTCTCTCCCTTTTTGTGGCTTAAAAGCCACTTTCTTTCATTTATTTATTTATTTTTGTTTTAAAAGTTGTGTAGGCCCCACTTGAGATTGGGGACCCACCAACACTAGGTGTGTGTTGTGGTGTTACTTATCGTATCGCATCAACAAATTTTGATGCCGTTAGCAATAAAAGTGACAGAATGACTAAAATGACTAACTATTAAAAATCTTTGAAAAACAAAATTGAATAAAAAAATCTTTTAGAAAACTAATTTGACTGTTTACTCGTCGCATAAGCAATGCGTATGTGTGTCCACTATTTAAAAGGTTATATAAAAAATATAAATTAATTATAAATCTTTTATTTTTAATGTGTTAAATATATAAAAAATTAATTTTTTTTGTGGGCTTGTGACTGTCGTGCGGTTTCAAAAATAGCAAAGGAGACACCGCGATTTTGAAGATGGTACTCCTGTAACAGTTACCGTCGCCTCTCTTAATATTTTTTTTCTCTGCTACCTTCGATAGACTAACTCAATTTCACTCTTCACCACCTCGAGTTTTCTATTCCCATTTTCTTCTCTTGTTCTTTTTCCTTATTCGTTGTTCTTATTCTCTTCTTTGTTTTTTGTTTTTTGTTTTTTTTATTTTTATTTTTAAAGAATATATACATTAGTATTTTTGTAAAATTATTATTATTTTATTAGAATGATTTTGATTTTTTATTCTGAGATTTTTAAATTCAAATTAAATTTTTGAAAGTGACTAATAAGCAGTAGTTGTTTTCTAGAAATGAGATATTGGTGTATATTTGTTGGAAATTGAATAAAAAATATAGCTTATCAGAGAGGATGGTGTATTAGTTTATTTGGATAGAAATATATCTTATAAAATTGAGTTTAATTTTGACTTGTTGTCATTGAGTTGCTGATGTCAAACTTTCTCCTTCTCCTCTCACTTTAAAATTGAGTTGTTGTTTGAAAGAAGGGATGATTGATGTTGTGATAAGGTGAGATTGATGTTGTGATTAAGTGAGATTGATGGATGAAGAGTGGTGTGATAGTGGTAGTGGTGATGATTGAAAAAGAGGAAGAGGAAAAGAGAGAGGGAGAGGGAGAGGGAGAGAGAGAGAGGTGCGTAGCCATGGTGACGATGATACAAGGATTAGTGGTGAGGTGGGTTTTTTTGTTTAAAGACAAAATTTTTCGAAAAATGTCGATTATGGACAAAATGATAATTTTATAACGTTTTGTAACGTTATTAATTAAATTTAATTTTTAAAAATAAAATTTTATTAATTTAATATATAAAAGAGTAAAATATACTTTTTGTCCCAAAAATTTGCTAAAAGTTTTAAAAATATTCCTAAATTTTGATTTGTTTCAATTTTGTCCATCAAGTTTTCGATTTGCATCAATTTTATCCTAATTACTAATTTTCTGATAATTAATATTTTTCTTTCCAAGTATACCCCCTTCCTTATACTATCATCATCATCACAATCCTCTGTCTCTCCTTCTTTCTCTCTTTTCATCTCACTGTCATCTTCACCACCACCATCATTATTGAGCAACACTGTTAACCTCCTCCTTCATCGTCGCCGGCCAAACTCCTCATTCTCCTTCTTTTTCCTTTCTTCTCCGACCCTCCATCTCCATCACCACCATCTCTGTTGAGCTCCATTCTCGATGACCACCACCATTTTTCTCCTTCTTCGCAGAAACCCAGCACCGTCAAAGCCATCGCTCTTCCTCCTTCTCTGTTAGCAAACCCAGCTTCCTATCTTTTCATTGCATGCATATATCATGTATACCCTAATCAATAATTATACTAATAAATTAGGCCCCTCTTGTATTTGACTGCAAATTGAAGCCTAATTGAAGATCTAAAGCTTTGTTATTACTACTATGGCTTTGTATTTGATGATTTGAAGAATTAAGAAAGTTGCAAGGCTTGAAGATGTTGTAAGTCCTATTATTATTATTATTATCATCTATACTAGTATTAGAAAATTTGAATATGCAAGAATCTTGCTGTGAAGAAGCAGCAGCTTGATATGATGATGGCAGAGATGAATACCAATTACTATTTGATGCTTTCTCGACCAAAAAGTTTGAATCTTGATCATTGGGGTTGAAGCTAATTTGGGATTTTTCACAAATTGTAAAGTCAGAATAGTAGTTGTAAGAAGAAGGATCATAGAACCAAGGGGTGTTACTGTTATTATGATTATGATTATGATGAGAAAAAATCATGATGATTGTTGTTTGGAAAATTGGGCTGTTGAAGATAGTAGTTTATAGTGGCTTTGCTTACTTGAAGCTGCAACCTTTTTTTCTTTATCCTCTTTTCTTTGAGAGCATTTTGGTGCCCACCAAGTACTTGTAAATTTGCAAATTCCTTCAAACAGTATTGGCACTCAAGCTTCTTCTCATTATTATTAGTGGTTATGGTTCTTTGATCTTGTGCTGTGATTTTTTCCCTAAGCTGGGTTTGCTAACAGAGAAGGAGGAAGAGTGATGGTTTTAACGGTGCTGGTTTCCACGAAAAAGAAGAAAAATGGTGGTGGTCATTGAGAATGGGGCTCAACGGAGATGGTGGTGATGGAGATGGAGAGTCGGAAAAGAAAAGAGAAAAAAAGAGAATGAGGGGTTTGGCCAGCGACAATAAAAGAGGAGGTTGACGGTGGTTGCTCAATAATGATAATGGTGGTGGAGTTGACAGTGAGGATGAAAAGAGAGAAAGAAAGAGAGACAGAATTGTGATGATGATAGGTATAAAGGAGGGTTATATTTGAAAAAAAATATTAATTATAAAAAATAAAATAAAATGTTAAAATTAAATCCAAATTTAATTAAATTCAACCCAATCCAACCCAACTCATATACACGCTAGCCTAGCACGTGTTATGTGTATGTGAAAACTCACCTTTTTAGTTTTAAAGCAGGAAACTTCCGGTTCCCCGCATTCGTTATCTTATTAATTTCCCGTACCAAGTCAGACTCACAAGACCCTTTTTTGAGTTTTGAAGCACAAGTTTGGTACCTGCTAAATTTAAGTGCATTAAAAGTTAGTACCTGCTAAATTTCACGTAAAAGTGTAGCCTTATTTACTATTTATTTAATATTAAATAAAATAAAAAATAAAAA
>NC_029789.2:141142198-141148979 GCF_000816755.2 Arachis ipaensis | reverse complement strand
AAATATCTAAATTAATTTTTAAAAATTTTAAAAATAGATATTTTAATAAAAAAAATTAATATACTAAAATATCTTCAAAATTTTACTCTAGATAAATTAGTCTTCAATCTATTTTTCGGCAGAATAATTATCTAAATCAGTCTCCAAAAATTTTAAAAACAGACATTTTAGTCTCTCAAAAAAATTAAGGTAAGATCAATTCTCAATATTTTATTGTCAGACATAATAATCTTCTATCTATTTTTTGACATAACTCACTTTAAGAGAATGCAAATTTGACACACTTTTTTTTTTTGTTAACATAATTTTTACACACATTATAAATCAAAGAAAAATAATATATATATATATATATGCCACATGAATGTATATGTTAAGTTAGTTTAATTATAAAGAAAAAATTCAGTTAGCCTTTTGAATTAATTGATAATTTAGTGATCAAATTAAGATTCAAGTAAAATAAAGGGCAAAAAACCATATTAAGCCAAAGCAAGAATCTTGTAACCAAAATGCGCCAAATCCAATTTCGTTTCAGCAATGAGCCAAAGTGTATTTTAATATAATTCGAACCAAGCTGGTTCGAATTGCACTCCTTCATAATTCGAACCAAGATGGTTCGATTTAGTGTTGTACGTATTTGAATAATTCGAACCACTAAGGTTCGAACTCCTCCCATACATAATTCGAACCACTATGGTTCGAACTTCTCTCATACATAATTCGAACCAGGTTGGTTCGAATTATGCTTTGAATTCGATTCCATGTAATTCGAACCAGGCCGGTTCGAATTACTCCTAGTGCACTCCTTCATAATTCGAACCAGGCTGGTTCGAATTAGGTGTGATTTGACTATATAAGGAGTTCGAATCACCCTCATTCGAACCATTATCCCTCCCCCCTACCCCACAAAATCTCAGAGAAAACGACCCAGATTCTCTCCGAGGAAGACCTGAACGGACTACTCTGCTGATGGGGGACGATCCGGCACAGTTATATCGGTTGGACGGAGTCGCTCATATAGCCGGGGTCATCAACGACGAGGTTAGTGGTTTTGTATCTTGGTTAGACGGTACTTTATGTTAGTGGTTTATGTAGGTGGTTTGGGTGAGGGGATTATGTAGGTGGTTTATGATAGTGGTTTAAGCTAGCGGTATAAGTTAGTGGTTTATGTTAGTGGTTTAGGGTTAGATGGCTTCCATATGTTGCGAGGCTGGAGGAGCTGGGTACGTACAGCTGGGGTTCGGCAGCACTGGCCTGGTTGTACCGGTGCATGTGCAGGGTGGCAAACAGACATGTTGTGAAGTTAGCGGGCCCGCTCCAGCTACTGCAGTCTTGGATCTTTTGGCGGTTTCCTCAGTTTAGGCCTACAGGATATGAGGCGTTCAGCTGGCCGTTGGCGTCGAAGTACTATACTGGGCCTATTCTTTTTCAATATGACTTACAGAATTGCGTGTATGTTAATACTCTATTGCATAATGTAAACACATATATTAGTATATGTAACTCATGTGTATGGTGCAGATGGGCAGGTTACAATCCTTCCGGTAGCGAGAAGGGTCCGAGAGTGCGGGCGTGGAGGCTTAGGATAGACCGGTTACAGTCCAGGGAGGTTAGTATGCTAATTAATAACTGATGCTCTTTTAGTTAAATATCTTACACTTGGGTCGTACAGTTGCCTTGATAAGGGTGGGTTTGTTCTGCAGTTTATATGGATGCCGTACAGTAGCCCCGACGTACTTTAGGTGTTGCACCCGGAGGTTTTGGAGCCTCGGCACATGGCGGTGTGGCGCTCTGTGACCGCGCTGATCTACTTTGCTGTCATAGAGTGGCATCAGATAGATCGTGTTCTTCCTCAGTTTGGAGGGGTACAGGCCCCTCCGCGTCCCGCCTTGAACATCGACTTTCTGATGTCCAAGGACGGGAGAGGCGGCGATCGATGGTTCCCCTCTTCCATGCCGAAGTGGCATGCATACTGGGACGCTCGTCAGGACAGTGTATTGAGGTTCGATGTTGTTGCCGACCCTGGACCGTCTCATCAGTTCCTTCAGTGGTGGAGTCAGCATGGGAAGAGGTTCTTGGCCCCGGACACTCAGCTGGGGGATCCGAGATCAGTTCCTATACCAGTTGAGGCCTCACAGCGGGGTCCGGGGCGAGTGCCTGACATGGATCCTCCGGATGACGTGCCTGACAGGCGCAGGGTTGAGAGGAGGATGGGTGTAGGGACACGGAGGAGCCAGCGTCAGTGGAGGTGGCCGGATCATACGGCGAGGAGTGGTTCTGACCATGGGGACGACGATGACGACCAGCCTGGCCACGTTGGAGGATGCACACACGATGGAGGTACTAGTACACACGATGGCGGTCATGGAGGTGAGTGGTATGGCACAGGGCTCGGTGACGGGGCTGACACTGGTGACGCTGGACCTGGATCGGGCCCTCTTGGAGATTACTTCGTTGGTGTGCCAGCGGATGATCAAGCTGAGCAGGGTGGTACACCTTGGCGCATATCAGGATCACAGTGGGCAGACTTTGTTGGGTCAGACTCGTTTGTTGGGGACTTCGGGAGTCCACGCTTCCTAGATGAGATCACCGCCATCATGCAGGCTGAGGTGACCCCCCGCAGAGCTGGCCAGACCTCAGGGATCCAGGCCCCCTTAGATGTTGATCTGAACGAGCCTCCATCCTCATCCGCTGGTCAGCAGTTTCGTCTTGGAGGTACCGCTACATCCGCCTTCACCGCTGCATCAGAGTCTATCGCAGGATCGTCTGCAGCACCGTTGCGTGTTGCGCCACCAGTACAGCCTGCTCCGCAGGAGGAGGAGGATGAGATAGAGGATGAGGAGCCGCTTGTCCGTCGAGGTCAGAGGGCACGGATAGCACGTCGCTGTGGTACTGGTTCGCACCTGTTTAGATGAGTCACATTTCATGTATTTGGTTTCCTCTATTTCAGTCATGTATGATAGTTAGGTGTACTTTTGTTGTTATGTAGTGCTCTGTTTATGTCTGTTTATGTATTAAATGAAACATGATAAGGTATAATGATTTCGTTTAGTTATTAAAATGAGGATCAACGAGTCCTGTAGCATAACTTGTAATGGAAGACAACATATTCATTACTACTCACAAATAACAAAGTTCAATGCATTAATCTCAACAAGTTAGATACGTGGTCAAGCAATGCATCTAACAAGACAACTAAAAAGTAAATAACACTAACAATAACATCATGGAAACTAATTTCGCCCTGTCTGAGACGATCCTACTACCTGTGGGCATCTACGTCTAGTGTGTCCGGGTTGGCGACAAAGGCCACACCGTTTTGGCCTGTTTGGATCTGCCTCATCCATATTCGTCCGTATCCTTGTGGATCTAGGCCTCCCCTCTCTCGCACGCCTTCTGTTTGGGTCCGGAATCACCGTGGGCCCATCGTAGGGTGGCCAGTAGCCCTCCGGGATTGGTGGTGTGAATCCCATCCGATAGACATTGAACACCGAGGTCATCTGATAGACGCTATGAACATAGGAGCTCCAGCTGACACGTGCGTAGGCACAGCATGCAAGTGCGTGCTGACACGGGAAATGAAGCGCCTGAAAGTACCCACAGTCACATGTCCGGGAGGCAAGCGATACTCGGTAAGTACCCAATGAGAAAGTACCAGTCGGAGTGGTCTCCGCTACGGTGAACTCGGAGTTATCACGGTCATACAACGTCACCGTGAAGCACCTGGCCGTCTTCAAGTTGGCCTCGATACACTTCACCAAATGCTGACTGAACTGCTGTCCGGTGCCCATCTGGGCCTCAGCCTCTCGCCCCTTGCGAACAAAGAGTTCGGCCAGCCTGCCATATGTTGCCTTCACCAGGGATGCTACAGGAAGATTTCTTACACCCTTGAGGATTGAGTACACACACTCGGAGATATTCGTCGTCATGTGACCGAATCTCCTCCCCTCATCGCGATGCTGCGTCCACAACGAGTAATCAATACGGTTCGCCCACTCACACATCGCTGGGTCTTCAGACCGCAGTATATCAAACCAGTAATCAAACTCAACCTCAGTCTTTGCGTACGCTGCATTCACGAGAAGCCTCCTAGCGTCTTTGCCCTTGAAGGTAAGGGCGAAATTAGCCACTACGTGTCGTATGCAGAATGCACGGTACGCAGATGGTGGTAACCAACCTCCGTCCGGGGCCTCAAGCGCAGACTTGATGCCGTTTTGCCTATCCGATATAACCAGCAGACCGGGCTGCGGGGTCACGTGCTGCCGAAGGTGCGAGAGAAAGAATGTCCACGACTCCGCATTCTCACCCTCTACTAGTGCGAATGCGACAGGTAGAATGTTGGAGTTCCCGTCCTGTGCAATCGCAATGAGCAACGTTCCCCCATACTTACCATATAGATGTGTGCCGTCAATGCTGACTAGCGGCTTGCAATGCCGGAATGCCTCGATGCACGGAGGGAAAGTCCAGAAAAGTCTGTGGAAATAAGCTTGAGAGTCGTCCACCTGTCCTCCAACTATAACCGGGCTCGTCCTGAGGACCGCAACAGTACCAGGCATCGTCAGCTGGACACCCAACACCCACCTAGGTATCTCGCTGTATGACTCATCCCAGTCACCGTAGATGAGACCAACGGCCTTCTGCTTCGCCATCCAAACCCTCCTGTAAGTCGGCCTAAAACCAAAATGCGCTGCCGTGGCGTTCAGGAGCACCTTGATGCTAACCGATGCGTCAGCCCTAACCATTGGCATAATGAACGCCGAAATCACAGAATGATCCAAACTTATGTGATCACTTGATATGGATGTGGCCAGGCAAGTGTGAGGGCCATTGTACCGTTTGACCTCCCAAATGCCCTTGCGCTTCCGGAGACTGAGCTTGCCAGCAACTCTGGTGTGCGGACCTCCGGAAACTGCCTCCGACAAAGAAACATGACTTGGAGGTCCTCATCACTACCAATCGTGAGACAATCATACTTCACCGTATCGTGCAGGATCGTGACTGGAATGCGATAGAAAAACTTCTTAATCCGCTTCGCACCTTCCAGGCCAAGTTTCATTAGCACAGCTCTAACCAGGTCATCATAGCTTGTCGTTCGATTCACCACAATATAGAGAGGATTCTTATCTGTGAACTTCACTCCGGACCGAGTTTTCCTCTTGATGGATCCTTTGTGGTGTACCAAAACAGCAAAACTCTCCTCTTCACTAGCCATCTTAAGTCCTCTAATGAGAGCAAATCACGTTTACAGCGTTTATATAGAGCTCTGACTCCAACTAATTCGAACTAACCTGGTTCGAACCATGATACATGTAATTCGAACCAGCCTGGTTCGAATTACTACAGTCGACCTCTCTCCCCATAATTCGAACCAACCTGGTTCGATTTATTACACTAGGCTAATCTCCACAGAACTCTACCGGTTCGAATTACATGCTCTCCTGGTTCGAACCTAACCGGTTCGAATTATTCACATTTTTCCAGTAGTAGTTCGAACCAATATGGTTCGAATTACTTGCTAATAGAGTTCGAACCTTGGTGGTTCGATTTATATAAAAATGCCTCTTGGCTTATTGCTGAAATAAATTTCTGTTTGGCGTATTTTGGTTAAACTTTTCTGCATGTGGCTTAATATGGTTTTTTGCCCTAAAATAAAAGAATAACTTTAATTATACTTAATTTTTAACTATCACACCAAACTAAGTTATATTAAATAAAAAAAATATCAAATAATTTCAACTTTGAATTTTTTGGATAATAATTTCTAATAATTATATATATATTTTTTGGATAATATATTTTTTGAATTTTTTATATATTTTTAAACAAAAATAATAATAAATTTATTCATTAGATTTTTATATATGTATTTATAATATAAAAAAATTTACATAAAAAATACATAAAAAATTTATAAACCCTAAACCCACCACCACCACCACCATATATTTATGTTTAAAAATATATAAAAAAGTATAGTACAATAATATATTATTATGTAATTAATAATAATAATAATAATTTTATTTTACTTTTTCTATATGGTGTAATCGTCAATTGATATTAATAAATGTCACTAAATGCGCATTCCATGATGATGATGATTGTATGAATATATTTACTTACAATCTTACATAGTACATACACATGTATATAATCAATGTTTGGACCACTTCTTAATGAAAGACATATCTGACTTGGAGTCACTACAAGAAAATAGAATATTTGTAACAAAAAAATTATATCAAATTTAAAATTGTTACAAATTTTGATTTTTTTGTAACAATAATTAGTTATTGTTACAAAATAAGAATATTTTGTAATAATAAAAAAATTTGATATAAAACATTTCAATATTTTATAACAACATAATTTTTTTGTTACAAATTATATTGGCTTTCGTATCAATAATTGTTATTTCGTTGCAAAATGTTATAATGTTTGGTAACAAAAATTATATTGGTGCAAAAATTTAAAATATTTTATAACAAAATATCTATTTGTTTCAAAAACTCTAAATATTTTGTAACAATTATGAAATAAAAAAGCTAATTAGATTATCTCTAATTTTAAATTAGAGTACATATTTGAAACTAATTAATAAGTTATTAAATAAATAGTGTTCTTAAAATAGTTTTAGTGTCTGTTTTGGTGCCAATAAGTTGATAGAAAAAATTTTATTTCAATAAAAAATATCTTTTTTTAATCTTTTAGTGTGTTTAGTAAATTTTTAGTAGTAAAAATAAAAGTACTAAAAAAATCAAAAGAACATCTTTTTAAGAAG
>NC_029789.2:141123297-141141940 GCF_000816755.2 Arachis ipaensis | reverse complement strand
AACCGCTTGACCCAGTCGACTGAAAAATCGCTCTTCCAAAAACGCCAAAAAATTTGTTGAACCGGTCGGTCGAACCAAATTGAGACTCAGCCGATTTCTCCTTCATTTCTTCCCCCTCCATCCCAACCTTTTAAGCTTCTGCGACTGCCGCAAGGAGTGGTATATTGTCGCCGTCCGCCGCACTCAAAGTTTGTCGTCTATCCGTCCGTTCATCTAGCTTTCCTCGTGCACTAAGTCTCCAACCTATGTTCGCTATCACCGATCGCAACTACTTCTTCGAGCTCGTGTCCATCGTCTTCGTCTGTTTAGCCGCACTTTCTTAGCCGTCCGTCACGCTCAGGGGCTTCCGTCCTCGTCTGATCGTGTTGCTCCAAGTCTCCAACCCATTTTCTCATTCACCAACGGTGTGGTCGTTGTCCGGTCTTCGTCTGCTCGTGGTTGTTTAGTCGTCATCTTGCTCGCTGTCGTTTGTCACGCTCAATCGCTCTTTGCTCTACTCTACTCTAGTCGTCATCTTACTCTACCTCGCTATCGTCAATGATCACTGCTAATGCTTGTTCATCATTTTTTATGATCTGTTCAGAAATTATATTAATTATTTAATAATTATTAAATGTTTTGGGTTTTTGTCGAATGATTAATTGATTATTAATTAGCTCTGTCTATTCCACTGTGTTGCTGTTTTGTGTTTTGTATATTTTTTTTTGCTAGTGCTGTGCTGCTGGAAACCTAGAATTGTGCTATTTTATATTTTTATTGTGTTGTATTTGTGCTTTAGTTCATCCCCATTATAGATTTATAAATTATTAGTCTTTCATATATTCTGTTGTATTTGTCCTCATCACAAATTTGTAGGATTTATGGTCTGTGCTGTTTTTGTGCTTTAATTGTGCTTTTTTGGTGTAGTGCTATATATGCTGTTAGAATTGTGTTGTTTTGTATTTTTATTTGGCTTAATTGTGTTGTGTTTGAGTTTTAGTCCATCCTCATTGATTGAACCGAAAAAATCGTTTTATAATAAAATAATAAATAAAATATAAATAAACACATGAAAATATAATTATAGTCTAATCTAAACTTTAAAATATCATTCAAATTAAAAGTACTACATAAACCAGAATGTTATAATCTTATTCAAATATAAATTCAAAAGTCAAAAAACAAAACAACCAATCAAACATAACATAGCAGCATCAAAATGATCCAAATTTGTCATCAATCATCAACCCTACCAAGTGGAATAAGGTTTTTTGTTGTATATCTTTCTTATTTTAGCTTAAGTATTTGATTAGGATTTGCTGAAACATATATTTTCTAGGTCCTGTCATTCACCCAAAAGAAGAAATTCTACCCTTAAATGTATCATCAACTCATCATCATGTTAGCAACCGTGGTTTCTAAAGAATGTACACATGTGAATAACCAACAACCCATCTACAATAGAGCAGGATCATCATCACCGCCTTCTAAGATGTCCATGTTTAATCTTCATTTACATAATTAAACAAATATTTATATACCAAAAAATGTAATGAGAGAATCTTTCAAAGGTACCTCTCCTGCAGCTTTTTTTGAAACTTCCCCCTCTGAAGCTAGAGCTCGGTCAGCACATAAATGGGAATGAGCCACATTTCCAACATAAGTGAAATCATACATGTTATTGCCATCACCAATAATAAACTGTTCAAGAGAGAATTAAAATTAAAGAATTAAAAGACTTTAAGAAATTTTCTGGTAATAAGTTACATGTGCATATTGCTCTGTCCAAATCCCTCTTTGTTTCTGGAAGCACAAAGGTTTTCTATTATTTGCAACAAGCCAATTTCTTTCAATTCATGGATAATTTGAATTTGCTATGTCCCACTCAAGATTAATTGTCCAGATTAATTAGCTACTGAAGGAGAGTACAAAAATTTATTAGGGCACTCACTACAAATGCAGTGCAAAGCATAGCCTTCAGCAGAAACTCACATTAAGAGTCAGGAAGTATGACTGAGTATGCCATAGCATCAGCTACAAGGCTCTACAAAGCAGTAAAGTCAAGCTAATTGCTAACTCTTCTCATTCTGCTCAGCCCAAAGGGGATAGGATATAAGAGTAGAGAACAGATCGAATAAACATTAAGCCTGCCTAAATCACGCAAAAACTACAAAAATATATTCTATAGCCCATACTCAAATTGATACATGAACACAAAGTACAATGATGATGCCAGAAACAAAGTTGCATACAGAAATTTCAAAGGGAAACAGAATTTCAAAGTTCACAGTTTCGGTGTTCATCATCTTGAATCACAGCTCAGTTTCAATTCAAAGTAAAATACGTCCAATCAGTTTGAGTAATCAACTAATCACACTACACAGTTCAAAGAAAAATAAAACAGGGAGAGTAGGAGACACTGAGACAGCGAAGGCACCTTCAAGGCAGAATATGCAAGTGATGCAATAGGGAGAGGGAGAGTGAGAGTGAGGCGGTGGGAGACAGCGAAGGCACCTTCTCAGATCTCCACGGCTGCTGCGGTGGCTCGACGGCGGTGGCTCAACCCGTGTGAGAGTGAGGCGTTCTCACTTCTCAGTTCTCGACGGATCTAGGTGGCGCGACGGCGGTGTCTCGACGGCAAGCCCTCGACCCGTGTGACGCGGTGACGCCAGTGACTTCAGTGAAGCAAGCTTGCTCGAAGAAGAATCATCAACAATGGGAACCACTGAAGCAGAGAGAGCAATGAGGGCAATTAGGGATCTCAGTCTCAGCCTTGGGAGTTTTCGTGATTTAGGGATTCAGACTTCAGAGGGAAAAAAACTCAAAAACAGCAGCGTTTTGTTGCTTACTTAAAAATCGGTCGGGTCACGGTTCGGTTTGACTGACCGGTTATCGGCTGGTTTGCCGGTTCAATTCCGGTTTTGTAATTTTGCGATTTTGATGATTGACCGATCCGTTTTTCAGTCCGGTTCACGGTTCGATCGGTCCGACCGGCCGTTCGAACCTTTTTATGTATTGTGCTGTAGTTGTCCTCGTTATAAATATATAGGGTTTAGGATTTGTGCTGTATTTATAAATTATTAATCTTTCATATATTATATTTAAAGTTGGATGACATTTGTTATGAGGATTTTGGCAGAATGTGTGTATTTTGTAGTGATTGTTTGATAATTGATACCATGGTTCTGAAAACCGAACCGGACCGGCCGGTTCAACCGAAATAACCGGGAACCGATCACCTAGCCGGTCCGGGTAAGGTCAGAAACCGTCTGACAAAAAACCGATCGAATCGGCGGTTAACCGGAAGAACCGTCCGATTTTTTAACGGTTTTTGGTTTGAAAGTAAAAGTGCTAAACGACGTCGTTTTGTCTCTTGAAAAAAAAAAAGGCTAAACGCGGCGTAACAATACGGGCAGTACAGAAGGCTCCCTCTCCCTTCACTTTCACAATTCACACAACCTAAACCCTATCAGAGAACTCAGACAAGAGCAACCCCCACCAACAGTAGAGGAAGAAACAGTGGAGGCGGTCGGCGGCGTTCGAGTGTCGCTGCATGCTTCTTCAATGTTGTCGGCGGTAAACTCTTCGACTCTAACCTGGTCGTTCTTCCCTGATTTGAGTTTCTAATTACTAGCAGTAGCCAGCAAGTTTGCAGTGTCTAATGTCTAAAAAATTAATTGATATATCAATTATTTAATTAAATATTTTAAAATAAACCTTCTATTTTTGTAACTAAAAGAATAAAACATATTATAAAAATAAGTAGTATTTTGTAACAATATATTATGATACAAAAATTTAAATTGTTACAAAAAAGAGTTTATTTGTCAAATTTGTTACCAATTTTTTAACAAATTTTAGAAAAAAAATTGTTACAAAAAATTTATTTTTTGTTACAAAATTTTTTTGTAATGGAATATACTGCAACAATCCTGTAATAATTTTTTTTGTTACAAATTTTTTTCGCTTCAAAATTTAGAGCTTTTGTAACATTTTTTTGTTACAAATACTACTTTATTTTGTAGTGCGCTAGAGAATACTTAAAACAACAAAATAAAACTTACAAACAATAAGACATGAAACTAAAATAAACCACAATAATATGCTTTTAATTTAAGAAAATATATATGAGGTTTAGTATATCTCTTTTTGTTGAGAGAAAGAGTACGTACTCGGAGAATGAGTGAAGGAGAGAGCGGGAGAGAGCGTTTGAGGGTGAAACACGGTGAGGAAGATGGTCATGCCATCAAAAGAGATAAGGGAGAGAGCGTGGAAGGGTTTGCATCAAGTGTGAAGGAGGGATCAAGTAAGGGCAACTTTAGTTCTAAGGTGACTTCCAAGATTTCTTTCTGTGACAAGGTTATTGGTTCTACGGTAGCCTCAGAGATAAACCGGGCAGAAGCTCTAGATGAGGATTCCATGGCAGTAGTCACCGAAAAATAAGGAGATCCTATGCCTCCGAGAGTTTGCTTCTCCGAAGAGGCCAGAAATATCCTTTCTGAACCATACAAGGAGGCAATTGTGATTAAGGTTCTTGGAAAAAACCATAGTTACACGGCCATGTTTCACAAACTGAAAGGGGTATGGAGGATCACCGGTGGATATGAAATCTTGGATGTGGGGTTTGGGTACTTCCTCGTTAAATTTGATCGCATGGACAATCGAGAGAAGGTTTTACTAGGGGGCCATGGATGATCTTCGGTCACTATATTGCCGTCAAGCCATGGACACTAAATTTTTAACCTTGTGAAGACACTTTCGGGGAGACTATGGTTTGGATTCGAATTGTTGGTTTGAGCATTTGGTACTATCAGGATAAAGCCATGATGAGAATTGCTTCTGCTGTGGGGAGACCAGTCAGGGTGGATCTAGCTACTAAGTCAGCGGAGCGGGGAAAATTTGCTCGAGCTTGCGTGCAAATCAATCTTGGTTTGCCGGTGGTCCGGAGTGTGAATGTCGATGAGTTTGAATATAAGGTGGAGTATGAATGCTTACACCTTATTTGTGACAAGTGCAATTGTTTTGGACATCCAGCAACTGACTGCAGAATGACTCCGATAGAGTCGGAAAAGGTGGATCGAAAGGAAACATTAGTGACTGAGACGACGGCCCAGGTGGTGCAGCCACAAGAAGCCTCAAAGGAAAAATTTTTTGAATTTGGATGCAATTCCGAAGATTCAGTGATAGTTGCAGAAATTGGAGAGGAATTGGGTGATACGTTGCATGGGAAGGAAGTGGGGTCCCAGCATTTGAAAAATGAGGCTGGCTGGACCAAAGTCAGCGGTAAAAGGAGAGGAAAATTGAGCCAATCAAACAAAGCCCAAGAAACCTCTAAAGACAAAGTGCCGGTGCACTTAAATCAGAAATTGGACAAAAACCGTGACTTTGGGCTACGTATGAGAGGAGCCGAATCAGGGGTGAAGACCAGATCGGTTGGCGGAGCTCAAGCATGCATGGCGTCTTCCAAACAGCAAGGGGTGAAGGGCAAAGCTGTCTCCGTTGCGGTGCCGACTTTTACTGCCATTTTAAAAAACAGACACAAGAGGTTGCGCCCTTCTTCTTTGCAAAATTTGCCGTCAACTCCGAACTGCCTTGGCGACACCAGCAAGCAGCAAATCAGCGAATCGGAAGGGTTGTCAGTGGAACCGGGTAAGGACAAGCAAGTCTCAGGGGGATATGATGGTGGATCTTCATCATCTCGTTAGGGACTTCGGTTGAGGTTGGTCCTTTTTACAGCACAATTGTTTTATGGATTATGTAGATTTAAGCTTTCTATTTTGGAATATTAGAGGGGCGTCTAATAAATTGGCCCGAGTTCATCGTAAAGAGTTAGTGAATAAATTTCACCCTAATTTTTTTATTCTGTTTGAAACCCATATTCCTTTCGAGAGGATGAAATCTTTTTGGAATAATCTAGGTTACCAGGGTGTTGGTATTGTTGAGGCTAATGGTCATAGTGGGGGTATCTGGGTTCTATGTTCTAATTCAAATATTTTTGTGAGAGTATTGGATGTAGTTGATCAATGTATCAGTTTTGAAATCACTATGGGCAATACTTCTAGTTACTGCAGTGCAGTGTATGCTAATCCGCATATACATCGGCGTAAAGAACTGTTGGGTGACTTGACAAGGATCGCTAATATGATCCACGGACCTTGGATTGTGTTAGGGGACTTTAATGATGTGCTGTTGCAGAGTGAAGTTAGAGGGGGACAGTTTAGACTTGCCAGAGCAGAACAATTTGCGGAAATATTGGAGGATTGTGGGCTGTTTGATACGAGGGCTATTGGGAGAAGATTCACTTAGTACAGGAAGGGAAAGGTGGGGTGCAGGTGGCTAAGAAGCTTGATAGAGCATTCATCAACCAAGACTGGCGACTGATGTTTCCGGAGGCTTATACTGAGGTGCTGGCGCACCTTCACTCTGATCATTGCCCGTTGTTCACTAGGTGCAAGATGGCAGAGAGGGCTACCAAGGGCCATCGTCCATTCAGATTCCAGGCTGCATGGATGACTCATCCTCTTTTTAGGAATGTTGGTCATACAGCTTGGAATAAAGGAGCTCCGGATGTGGTCAAATGTTTGTTGGAGGTTCAAAAAGATGCAACTAGCTTCAATAAAAAGGTTTTCGGCAATATTTTTGTTAAGAAAAGGGAGCTGGAGAGGCTTTTGAATGACGTTCAGATTACTCTGGAGAGTCAGGAGGATCAACAGCTTAGGATCAAAGAGCAAGTTTTGCATAAGGAATTGAATGTTGTCCTTCTTCAAGAAGAGTTGTTGTGGTATCAAAAATCTAAAGAACAATGGGTGAGATGTGGAGATAGAAATACAAAATTTTTTCATCTGCAGACGGTTATCAGACGAAAGAGGAACAAAATTCATGGGTTGTTTTTGGAGGATGGGTCTTGGGCCACGGAGGCTTCGACTCTAGAAATGGCGGCAAATTCTTTCTTTCAAAAACTCTTTTCTACTAGGGAGGATATCGACCTGGACACCATGGGGCATTTTCCTTGCCCGTCTCTTAGTACTAAGGCTTGTTAAAAGCTAGTAGAACCAGTGACGTCTGAAGAGGTTAAAAGAGCTGTGATGACCATGAGTTCGTTTAAAGCTCCAGGGCCAGATGGATTTCAAGCAATTTTCTACAAAGAGTTCTGGGACTCTCTTAGCAATGATGTGTGTGGACTGGTCAAGCGAGCCTTTGAGGGTGAGTCAATGAATGCGGCTATTTTCGATACTCTCGTTGTTCTAATTTCTAAAGTGAAAATTCCTTCTTCCTTACGGGAGTTTCGGCCTATTAGCTTATGTAATGTAATTTATAAAATTGTCACAAAGGTTCTAGTTAACAGGTTCAGACCTTTCCTGTCGGAGATCATTGGTCCTTTGCAAGGAGGGTTCATTCGAGGAAGAGAAACCACAGAGAATATTATCATTGCTCAGGAGATTATGCACTTCATGAGGAACACTAAGTCTCGAAAAGGGACCATGGTGTTCAAGATTGATTTAGAAAAAGCTTATGACAAGGTAGACTGGCATTTTTTGGAAGCTACTTTGGTCCGGTTTGGGTTTCCAAAGGCTACCATTAATCTTATATTGAATTGTGTGACTTCCTCTTCGTTGGCAGTTTTATGGAATGGGAACAGGCTCCAAAATTTCAATCCAAAGAGAGGGTTAAGGTAAGGAGATCCCATGTCTCCTTATCTATTTGTACTCTGTATGGAAATACTTGCCTGCTTTATCTCTCATAGAGTTTCCCAAGGTTTGTGGAACCCGGTAACGGTTTCTAGGAACAGACCACGACTCTCTCATTTGATGCTTGCAGATGATCTTTTGCTTTTCTGTAAGGCATCGAAAGCTCAAGTAATAGAGGTTATGCATTGCCTGGACTTGTTTTCTAGAGCGTCAGGTTTGAAGGTAAATCTTCATAAGTCAAAGGCCCAGTGTTCCAAGAGGGTGTCGGAGAGGAGAAAAGAGGTTCTCTCAGGGGTCTCTAACATCCGGTTCTACAATGATTTGGGTAAATACTTGGGAATTAACATCGGTCATGCCAGAGCTTCCAGGAAGACGGCTCAGGAGGTTATTGAAAAAATTTCGAGGAAGCTCTCCAGTTGGAAAGGATGCCTGCTGAATAAGGCAGGGAGGCTTTGTCTTGTTAAATTGGTTATGGCCTCTATCCCGGTTTATGAAATGCAAATTTCTCTTCTTCCGAAGTATGCATGTAATAAAATTGATTCCTTGATGAGACAGTTCTTGTGGAAAGGCCAAGCGACCGGCAAAGGGCTTCCTCTGGTCAGGTGGGAGGTCACCATAACTCCTAAAAGGACAGGAGGATTGGGTATTAGGGATACTACCTATGCTAACATGGCGCTTCTGAAAAAGTTGGTATGGGATTGTCTAAATAATAGTGAGAAGTTGTGGGTGCAAGTTCTGAAGCATAAATATCTCAGGAATCAATCTGGTATGAACGAAAATGGTAGAAATTCTTCATCGGCTACCTGGAAGAACATTGTTAGTGCCTATGAGCATCTCAGGGAAGGGCTTCATTGGAATATTGGGGATGTCCACAAATCAGTTTGGTATGATGAGTGGACTCCTTTTGGTAAGCTTTGCAACCTTGTTCCTTATGTACATATTTCTGAATCAGATTTCATAGTGGCTGACTTGTGGAAAGGGGTGTCTTGGGAGGTTGATAGTCTTACCACGCCTATTCCGCATGAGATTAAGCAGTTTATTTGTGGTCTGAGATATCCTAGTTCGACTGAGTTGAAGCCACAGTGGGAGTGGTGGCCTGCAGCAACAAAAATGTATAGTGCAAGGGAGGGTTATTGATGGTTATTAGAGAAAACATTAAATTGGAATGCTAATAGTAACTGGAACTGGTTGTGGAATACAAACATTCTGGAGAAGTTCAAATTTACTATGTGGCTTGGCTTACATGATGCTCTACCAACTGAGACCTTTCGATTCAAGCGGCATTTAGCTTCTTTAGATATGTGTAAGAAATGTAATAAGGCGCAGGAGACTATGGAGCATTGCCTTAGAGACTGTGAACGATCAAAGGCAATTTGGCATATGTTGGATTCTAGTATCCTGGACTCGACAACTGGTACTGCTCTTGAAGAGTGGTTTCGGAAGGCCTTGGCTAACAATGAAGCGTCTTTTGGTGCAGGACTTTGGTGGGTATGGAGACATAGGTGCAATGACATATTCAATACTGACAACCCTTGGACAGACCACAAGGTTGTTGCCTTGGCCAGAATTACCGCCAAGGACTTACAGGTTTACAGGAATCGAAACAATGCCTTTAGGTCTCTCCGAAATCGCCTGTGTTGGGAACCGCTGGTAGGCAACAATTTTAAAGTTAATTGTGATGCAAGCTTGTATCAGGATTCAAATTTAGCAGGATTTGGGTGTATTATTAGAGATTCTAAGGGAGATTGGATCTCGGGCTGCTCTGGAAGCATTCCCCCCTGGTCTTTCATCTGATGTGAATTATTTGCTGCTTGGAGGGGGCTAGTTTTAGCTTGGAATTGTGGTTTGAGGGATATTATATGTGAAACGGATTGCCTTGACATTCTGCCCATCATGCATGAACTTACAAGTGGGTATTCATCTGAAGTAACAGATTTGGTTCACAAGATTCAGGAGCTTTTATCTCGTCCTTGGTTTGTTCATGTTGAGTGGGTGTCCCGACGAGAAGCAAATAGAGTTGCGGATTGGATGGCTAGATATGGTGCCAAGAGTAACTCTAATCATGTCATTTGGTTTGAGCCTTGTGCTAATCTCCGGTAAATCATTCGCTCGGATATAGGATAGTGTTTGCTTTATTTTTTTTCTATGTTTAGACACAAAAAAAAATATATCTCTTTTTGTTGGATTTGGAATTGTGTATGTAGTGAGGATGATTCGAAAATATTTTTTTTTTTTGAAAAATACCATATTAAAAATCAAATAGGTTTAACTTAACCTTAAAAGTTAATTTAATTATAATATCTACTAATATTCTTTTTCTAATAAATACTTGAAGAATTTAGTAAGTGAGAAAAATGTTAAAAATTGGTCGGTATATTAATTTTTTTAGGGATTAAAATATCCGTTTTAAAAATTTTTTTTCAAGTAGATTTTAATATAGATAATAATAATTCCGTATGTGTATATATTTTCTTAATAATCCTATTAGCTTTTGCGTTTTAAAATAAAATGGTAGGAATTAAGAGAGTATAAGGTTGGGACGGGATCTTAGCTTTCTGGGAGCTACCGAGCTAGTAAGATGTAGAATTTAATTGCTAAAAGCCTAAAACCCATATAGATAGGGTCAACATATTAAAGTTGATAAAATTGAAGAGTTTGGGACAAATTTAAGTTTGACTAAAATTTGCTCCAAGCCTGCTCATCAATGCCATACCTAAATATAAATCATGTGAATTATTATCCCATTTATACATAGAGATGCTATTTATTTATATAGAAAAAAATTGATAAAATTAAACCTTTCATGCTCAACACATTTTTTAGGTGAATGGAATTTAACCATTTAATCTTCACTCATAAATGTATATAGCAAGTTGTAAACACATTGAAAAAGTCAATAAATTAATTTGAAAAACCCTAATACTAAAGAGTACATGAGAGTATATAAAATAGAGAGCAAAAAAAGCGGAGGAGAATCTTCGAGGGTGGCACATAGCAAGGATATGCCGACGAAAACAATGAGAGAGAGAGAGCGAGGGGGGCATGCATCAGGTGAAAAAGAGGGGCTTAAAGGAGACAGCAACAAGACTCAAAGTCAGGGATAAAGTTGTTGGTGCCTCGAGAGTTTTGGAGGTTGTTGATTCTCTTGATGGGGATAAGATGGCTATGGTAAGCAAGGCGATTCGGAGATACCAACTGTGACGTTTACTGAAGAAGCAAAAGAGATATTGGCAGAGTCCTACAAAGATGCCATCGTGATCAAAATTCTTGGAAAAAATTTTAGCTATACGGCGATCACGCACAAGCTTAAAGGTGTGTGGAGAACCAAATAAGGATATGAGGTACTAGATGTCGATTTTGGCTATTTCTTAGTCAAATTTGATCTCTTGTAGGATAGAGAAAAAGTTCTCCTTGGAGGACCGTGGATTATTACTGATAGTTATGTTGCGGTTAAACCTTGGAGTTCTTCATTCAGACCTTGTGAAAACACTTTTAGGTCTACCATGGTTTGGATAAGAATCACAGGTTTAAACATTAACTATTATCAAGAGAGAGCCATGAAAATGATTGCGTCAGCTGTTGGCAAACCGATCCGCATCGACTTAGCCACCAAGTCTGCAGAGAGGGGAAAGTATGCAAGAGCATGTGTGCAAATTAGCTTAGGACTTCCAGTCATAAAAAAAAATTCAAGTTGATGGTCATATGTATGACATAGAATATGAGCACTTGAATTTAATTTGTGAAAAATGTAGCTGCTTTGGGCACGTAACAAGAAAATGTGCGAAAGAGAACAACAATGACATTGGGAAGGAAAGCACGATGAAGGAGAAAAATTTGCCGTCACTATTTTCGGTGGATAACAACGAGAAAATGGTGGAAGGTAGTCAAATCCTAGTAAAAAATCAAAATTTAACTTTTGAATTTGGAATTAATGTCAAATCAATTCCAATTATAGAGAAACATAGAGCAGAAGATATTGTGCATGATAATTTGCAAGAATCGCACATAGATAGGGATACTCGTGCAAAAGAGGGTGAATGGGTTACAGTTAGTAAAAAAGGCAAGAAAAAAGTGGGTAAAGGCCCAAAAGTGGTGCCAAAAAAAGCCAATGTAGTAATATGCTCCAATTTGGTGAGTAAAAAATTTTCTTTTGGGTCTAATAATATGCATGCTAGATCCTCATCAAATGCAAAGGTGAAGTCCTTATCAAATGCAAAGGTGGGGTTTAAGGAAAAGAAGGATCCTCTATCCACGCTTGGCTCTTTGGGAACAACTCATGTGGCTTTCAAGGATCAGAATACTCTCTTTTTTAAAGTAGGGCACAAAAGACAGCGTCCTATTTCGCTTCAAAACTCACCTATTGAAGCATTGTCAATGGATTCTTGAGTACAAAAAGAGTTTGATAAAGCTAGTGCAACAACAAACTTGGAGAACCAACCTCAACAGAAGAATGATGGTTCTGTGACGCAAGTCCAAGAGAAGACACTTGGAAACAGGGGTCCATCAACGTGAGGTAGGATGATTAAACATTCTAATTATTTAATTTATTTTTATGGATTGTGACCATTTAAATATTATTAGTTGGAATGTAAGGGGGCGTCAAATAAGATGTCTTGGGTGCACTGTAAGGAGTTGGTACGAAAATGTCAACCAACTTTTTTTATTTTGGTGGAAACTTATATTGGGTTTGAAACTATGAAAAAATTTTGGAGGAGATTAGGCTATTATCCTGTAGGAATTGTAGATGATGTTGGACACAAGGATGGAATTTGGTTCCTCTCTGCTAATTTAAAATTTTCTTGTAAAATTCTTTGGGCTATGAATCAATGTGTAACTTTGGAAATTGATGGTGGTGGGAGAAGATGGATTTGCAGTGTGGTTTATGGCAGCCCTCAAGCCACTAATAGAGTAGAATTATGGAGTCATCTGCTTGATATTGGTTTGTACATTCAGGACCCGTGGGTGGTGGTTGGGAATTTTAATGATATTTTGAGTGTTCATAAGGTGAAGGGGGGTAATTTCTATTCGAATTGTAATAGTATCTTTGCAAGTACTCTAGATTCTTGTGGTCTTTTTGATCTGACAACCTCTAGAAGACGGTTTACTTAGTTCCGTAAAATTCAAGGAAACAAAGAAATTGCAAAGAGATTGGATAGAGCTTGCTGTACTACAGAATGACGCCTTCTTTTTCCAGAAATTTTTGTTGAAGTTCTCAGCTGTTCTCACTCTGATCATTGTCCCCTGCTTATCTGAAGTCAAGGAGTTCTATCAAAAAAGGAAACCGGCCTTTTAGATTCCAAGTGGCATGGGCAACGCATCCTGATTACAAGGCCATCGTTCAAAAATCTTGGGATAGTACAGACTTTGGCATCCATAGGAAGTTGCTAGGGTTCAAGAAGTTTCGTTGGAATTCAACTCTACGGTCTTCGACAATATTTTTATTAAAAAGAGAGAATTGGAGGCTTATTTGAATTGTATTCAACGGAAAATGGAAGCTGACGATGATCCGATTTTAAAGCACAAAGAGGAAGAATTGAGAGTTGAGTATAATCTAGTTTTGGCTCAGGAAGAATTGCTTTGGTACCAGAAGTCAAGAGATCAATAGGTTTGGTATAGTGATAGAAATACTAGCTTTTTCCATATGCAAACCATCCTTAGAAGAAAATCTAACAAGGTTCATGGGTTGCTGGTCAGTGATGGGTCCTGGTTTGATGATCCGAAAAGTTTGCAAAGAGAGTTTGTTCATTTCTTCAAAAATATTTTTTGCTCTACTGAGCCTGTTGAGGTTAATTGCATGGGAGAAATTTCTATGCCATCTCTTAGCCAAGATGCTTGTGATAATTTGTCTAAACCAGTAACAATGTTGGATGTTAAAGAAGCTCTGGATAATATGAGCTCGTTCAAAGCTCCTGGGCCGGATGGTTTTCAAGTTTTTTCTTCAAGGAATATTGGGATGTGGTGGGTCATGAGGTGTGGTGTACTGTTCAGAAAGTATTCTTAGGGGAGACGTTAAGCCATTCTTTGTTGGAAACTTTGATTGTTCTTATCCCTAAGTGCGACCCTCCAACTAGATTGAAAGATTTTCGGCCAATAAGCCTTTGTAATGTAATTTATAAGCTAGTGACTAAAGTGCTGGTTAATAGATTACGACCATTTTTAGATGAAATTGTTAGCCCAACTCAGGGAGGGTTTATTCATGGTAGAAGAGCGCCTGATAATATTATTGTCGCCCAAGAAGTTCTTCACTTTCTTAAGCGGACAAAGTCTAGAAAAGGAGTTATGCCTTTTAAGATTGATTTAGAAAAGGCTTATGATAGAGTTGATTGGAATTTTCTTGATTACACTCTTGAATCTTTTGGCTTTCCTTCTCTAATTATTTGGCTTGTAATGAATTATGTTCAAGCCTCAAATCTTTCCATCCTTTGGAATGGGAATAGATTAGACAGCTTCTAACCTCACATAGAGCTCAGGCAAGGAGATCCAATTTCTCCTTATTTATTTGTTTTGTATCTGGAGAGATTGGCGTGCTTCATTTTCAAATAAGTTGACGAGGGTGTTTGGGATGGTGTGGCTGTTTCTAGAGGGGACCTAGAGTTTCTCACTTGATGTTTGCAGATGACCTCCTCCTTTTTTGTAAAGCGAAGAAAAATCAAGTTCAGAATGTTGTGTACACCTTGGAGTTGTTCTGCAAAGCTTCAGGTATGAAGATTAACATTGAAAAATCTAAAGCTATTTGTTCTAGAAATATCTCTAATAGAAGGAAGGAAATATTTTCTGGTGTTTCTCATATTCCTTTTACTAGTGACCTAGGCAAATACTTGGGGGTGAACCTTAATCATCCTCGAGTTACTAGGCTATTTTTTCGGACTCCTTAGAGAAGATCAAGAATAGGCTGGCTAGTTGAAAAGGTCGGCTCCTTAACAGAGCAGACATGCTTTGCTTAATTAAATCTGTTGCTTCTTCTCTTCCTATTTATCAGATGCAAGTGACTCTTTTTCCTACTTCGGTTTGTCAAAAGATTGATTCTATGCTTAGACAATTCTTGTGGAAGGGAAAGGTGGGGGACCGTTGCTTAAATTTGGTCAAGTGGAGCAAAGTTGTCACTCCAAGAAAATATGGAGGCTTGGGAATTAGAGATACTCAATGTGTAAATTTTGCTTTATTAGGAAAGCTTGTTTGGCAATTACTACATAATAAAGATAAGTTTTGGGTAAGAATTATGTTGGCAAAATATTTACCTGGGAGTTCTTGCTTTTCACCAAATTTTTCTAATAATGTTTCAAGCACTTGGCGAGCGATTTATAAGACAATAGAAAAGCTTTGTGATGGTCTTGATTGGTGTACAGGCAGGATGTCTCAATCCTTGTGGTATCATGCTTGGCGACCATGTGGAACGCTAGCTCCTTTGGTTCCTTTTGTGCATATTTCTGATTCTCACTTGAAACTAGAAGATGTTTGGCACCATGGACATTGGCGGTGGAATATTCTTTGCACAATGATTCTAGAAGAAGTTAAACTTGATTTGATGCTCTTTGATCCTATCAAGCAGGCAGGAGATAAAATAGGTTGGTTTTGGACAAATTCAAATACTCTCACCTACTCGACTAAAAGTAGGTATGAATGGCTATTGAAGAAGAAATTTGGCTGGAATGATAATGAAAATTGGCTTTGGCTTTGGCGCTTGAGAATACCGGAGAAGATAAAGTGTCTGCTCTAACTTTGTCTCAACAACGGAGTTTTCACAGCTAGTTACCGGTTTCAAAGAGGTCTTGCTACTTTTGATTTTTGTCAGAGATGTTATCTTGCTCTAGAGGATATTAACCATTACTTTAGGACTTGCCAAAAAGCTCGTCAGATTTGAATTAGCTTAAACTTGGGAATGACCGCTGAGGACTCTAGTTTGGATTTTGTGTCTTGGATTCGTTCTAACCTCCAATGAATCTAAAAGAAAATTGTTCTAACCTCAAGTTTTTCCTTGACAAAATCAAAGAGATGTTCTAGCGCAATTGGACAGGTACTTTAGTGCTCATCCAGCGCACAGCAAACAGAGCGGCTGATTTAATGGCTAAGACTGCTGCTTTAAACAAGCAGTTGTACCTAGAGTGGTTACTGTCCCCTAATAATTTAGACATTATTATTAGAAAGGAGTGCTATTCTTTCTCCTCGATCCTTTTTCTTTGTGTTATGTTCAATCACCAAAAAATCAGTCCATGTACAATTTTCTTGGTCATGGATTGCTTCAGAGAATCTCATTAATAATGATAATTAATTAAGCTCTTTGATTGTTAAGCTGGTTATATTTGTTTATTTAATTTAAATATAATAAATTAATTATTTATTTAAATAAATCGATTTATAAAATTTTTATTTTTTTAAATATTTAATTATAATTTTACTGGTACAAAAAACAAAAATAAAGATTACGATATTTATATTAGTGCTGACAGTAAAAACAACACTAAATTATTTCTACAATTTTGTTGTTATTGCCAACGAAATTAGAGTAATTTTTTTCTTCTATGCTTATGTTATCACTCTCAACGAAAATAGATAAAAAAGAGAAGAGAAAAAAAATTAGAGTAATTACCCAAATCAGTCGCTGAGGATTTTAGAATCGGACATTTTAGTCCCCAAGAAAAATTAATACACAGATCAGTCCCCAAGGTTTTACTCCGGCAGACAAATCAATCCCCAGTTCATTTTCCGGCAGAGTAATTACCCAGATCAGTCTCCAAAGATTTTAAAAACAGACATTTTAGTCCCCAAGAAAAACTAATGTACAAATCAATCCCCAACATTTCTCTCTGTTAGACATAATAGTCTCCCGTCCAAAAATAAAATAAAATAAAATAATTATTATTATTAATTACACAATAATATTGTACTATATTTTTTGTATTTTTTAGACAAAAATAATGATAAATTTATTCATTATATATATATATATATATATATATATATATATATATATATATATATAAGAATTTAATGAATAAATTTATCATTATTTTTGTCTAAAAAATACAAAAAATATAGTACAATATTATTGTGCAATTAATAATAATAATAATTTTATTTTTAGACGGGGGACTATTATGTCTAACAGAGAGAAAAGTTGGGGATTGATTTGTACATTAGTTTTTCTTGGGACTAAAATGTCCGTTTTTAAAATCTTTGGGGACTGATCTGGTAATTACTCTGCCGGAAAATGAATTGGGGACTGATTTGTCTGTCGGAGTAAAACCTTGGGACTGATCCGTGTATTAATTTTTCTTGGGGACTAAAATATCCGATTCTAAAATCCTCGGGGACTGATTTGGGTAATTACTCAAAAAATTATTGTCAAACACTCTTAATTTTTTTTTTTGTGTCTTTGCTAACAATAATAAGATAAAGATAATAATTTTTGTTTTTGTTTTTTGTGCCACCAAAATTATAATTAAATATTTAAAAGATTAAAATTTTGTAAATCGATTTAATTGAGTAAATAATTAATTTATTTTATTTAAATAAAAAAAGTCGATTATACTATTTTTAACAAATTACGGGAAGAGAAATACTAGTAGTAGTATAGTAGTAATTAATTAAGAAAGGAAGAAAAATTAAGATTTAGAGAAGAATAAATCGAGGATATAATTACATTTCAGCTAATGTAAATTTTGTGACGGATGTTTTAGTGTTATTCTCTTTTAGGATAAATATAGTGATTAATATTTTTTATTAATATTATTCAATATTTTAAACTAATATTTTATCATCAATTAGCTATCATTGGTGATTTTAATGGTGTGAGATTTCATCCAAAAATGTGAGATTACTCACTTTGCTTTTGTTGGTTAAGTGCTGACCAAATTTTAATAAAAGTATTAATTCTTTATATTTTTTTATTATTTATCACTCATCAAGCTAAGTAATAAAACATTTCACTATCCAATGTGATTGCTTGAAGCCCTGACAGATTCAAAGCTCTTAACAATTCTGCCTATTCTTCAATATAACATTTTTTGGGTAATTGATAAGAAACAAAATTGGGAGAAAAAGCTCTAAGAACAGCAATTGTTGAACAACAAAATCGATACCACCGTCTTTTGGATTAGTTTTATGTTGAACTTTCCTGTTTACATATTGTTTGGTTTAAAAGAATATGGAAAAAAATACATAAAAAATTAAATTTGTTATTATTTGATTTAAGAGAGAAAATAAAGAGAGACAAAAAGGTTTGGAGCCTATTCAAATATCTTCTCCTCAAGTATGAGATGAAAATTAATGAAAAAGGTGTAAACAATGCTAAAATTATAAGTCATCAAAAAGAATTATAGTCACCAAAAAAAAGTAAAAAACAATGCTAAAATTATAATTTTATCCTTTATTTAATAGAAAAAGCAAAATTTTTAAATTCACTCTCTTTCAAATCTCAAAACACATTTTTTTTTGTTCTTCCATTTTGATAAAATATTTTTTGTTAATAAAGATAATATATTAAAATCTTGAAAACTAATTTGGACGACTGTTTTCTCTTGAAAAAAAAATGATTTAAATATATTAATAAATTATAATTTATATATAATATAGATAAGGATATTAATGTAATTTTATTCGATTATATTTTTTTCTTATTTTTTTATTTAACTAAAAGAAATTTTTATTTTATTTTTTTATCTATTTTTCATCAAATAAATAATACACAAATAAATTTATTTATTTTTTATTATTTTTTATTTTTTTTCTCTCATTTTTTATTGTATATCCAAACAATGTGTTAAAGTTTTAAGAGAAATAAATTCTCTCATAAGAGCATTATAGGATTTAGATCCTATTGCATTCGCAACATCACAATTTTTAGTATTTAGGATTTAAAGTTAGTTAAGTAGAGAAAGTATTGGAAATAATGTTTTAGTTAGTCAAGCGTTACCTACTTTTTTTTTTATTTAATTTTAAAATTTCTTATTTTTTGAAGGATTTAAGAAGAGTTAAAT
>NC_029789.2:141118223-141123189 GCF_000816755.2 Arachis ipaensis | reverse complement strand
TAGAGTCTAAAATTTAAAATAAATAAAATAATTTTTAAAAAATTTATTAATGTTGACTGAAAATAAAAGTGTCAAGTAGGTGCACGACTGAATTTGTATTAGAAAATTTTTTTGGCTCCCATTTTAAATGAGTCTAGGAATTACCAACCCAAATTTGATTCGTTTGAGTTAATAAGTGAATCGAATCGACTCATTTGTAAAAAGAATATTTCACAATTTTTGCAATATTTTTTGTTTGATATCCAAATAAGTCAAAAAAAATTTATCATACATTCATATATTTTTATAATAAATTATCTAAAGTATAAAAAGCTTGTTAACAAGAAAATAATTTTTTACACTAAAAGAGACTTTATATATCCTTACAAAAAAATGAGTTTGACAAGCTAACACCAACAAATATGCACTAGACTTGAATTTATTTAACTCACAAGTTATGTGAGTTGAGCTAAATTGACCTGTTTTTATACGAGTTATAATTTTACTGTCTCAACTCAGGGCACAAATTCAGTACACAGGAGGACTATGCACACCGAAACGCCATTTTTATGTTTGGCACACCGGTCAGCTAGAGAAGGCCAAAATAAAAATGCATGTTTTTGTTGGGTCTTTTCCGCAATTTCGTATAATAATAATGTATTTTCAACACGCAATACACAGCCGCCGAGAGAGTTTTCGACGGGTAGAACGGCGCGATCGGCGATCCAGAGCTCAACGGCTTGGAAAGCAACCTCGAACTAATCACAAGGTATGGCTTCTCCGTTAGGGTAGGCTTTGCCAGCGGCAGCCTCGGAGTACGCACCGGGGACTCCCTGGTATGCCACGCGCAGCTGCGAGCCGTGCATCAGTGCTGGCGATAGGTCGGAGATCGTGAGCGGCTTTGGAGGAAGCGTTTTTTTGCCGCTGATGTGGACTAGGTTCAGGTCTGTTACGGCGGATTTGTGGCCTTCACGGCGGCTATGTTCTCTCCGGCAGCTGCGGGGTTTGAGTCCTCGTTCTGAGAGTTGACCTTGCTAGATAGGATGGCGCATGCGCTCTGCCAGTCCGTTCGGGTCGACCCGACTCCCTGCGAGAAGCTTGATGATTCGAACCCGTAACCGCATTTAACCGTTATTCGGGTTGGAACGACCCGAAATGTGGGCTCACTCCCTTGGTGGAGGTAGCTGAGTGCGTTGGAATACGGCGGTGAGAGAGTGTGCATTTTTGTTCCAATTTGGTAATTAAGAAGAAAGAGTCTTAGTTAACAAAATACACAATCATTAACCGTAATCACTTTCAATTTAAGGATTCATAAATTTTTTCTACATAACCCCATTAGTTTTCGGATCTAACAAAAAAACCAGCAAAAAATTAAATTTTGCAAAACAATCCTCTGACACAAAAGCAGTCAGTAACCAATCAAAAGAGAGAAGTAACAAGTAATCTATACCGTCGTATAAAAAAACAAGAAAGATCCAACGACTCTCGTCCTTTGGCGCACCGGTATGCTAAAATTAAGTGCTATGCACACCGAAACGCCAAACACACACGGCACATGGAATCCGTGCCCCTCAAGTCATCCGTTTTTACGAGCCTTTCAAGTTTACTTGCGGATCAAGACTCGTTTTGACTACTATAACTAAAAATAGTTGATTCTCTAATACTATCCTAACTAAAAATAATAAATTTTATTTGTCATCCACCAATTTTATTGTGTTGAATTGATTTGTCTATGATTACGTTTGTTTAAAGTCACGAGACATTAAGACAGAAACACAAAGACACAAAATTATAGTGCCAGATAAAATATAGATAGAAACATTGTACCTGAAAACACTGAATTAGTATATTTTATATCAATTTTAATAAAAAAACATAAAAACATTAATAAAAAATATAATTTATTTTTTATTATTTTTATTATTTTTTTATAATTATATTTTTTATTATTATATATTTTTTTAATTTTTTAAATAAAAAAATAAAAATAAATCTTTTATATTTTATTTCAATATCTTATCTTATTTTATTTTTAAAATTAAACCCAATCCAAAAAACAATACTGCACCTTTAAAATTAATAACATGTGTTTGCTTCTGCAGCACTCTATCAACTTTGCATTGAATGGCTAACCGTATACCAAAGAAACGTGTCGGTATTTTTCCTTTCTTTTTTGGGCTGGAGTAGGTGCTTCCTCTTCAATTTTTTTTCACATGGATATATACAATGGGTCCGAATATGTTTAAATACTTGTCCTTATAATTAGCGGGAAAAAAAAGAAATTATAAAAAATATTTTTATTTTCGAAAAGAGATCATAAATTATTTTGTCAATTCGAAATCATATATTATACTTTCTAATTTGAAAGGTACATAAATATAAATTTTTTAAATATAATTTTACTAATGTTCAATTTTTACAAAATTTAGTACAAAAAAAATTCTCTAAGTTGAGAAAGATAATTTCATGAAAAAACAGAGAGAGCAGGCAATGTACTATATACTTTATAATGTTCCTCGTCGGATCCAAAAGATTCCAGACAAATTTCATCAAAAGAAATAAAGCTAAGAGTTTGGTATATACATAGATGAAAGTGACTTCACCTAATAAATTCAACCTCCCACTAATTATTAGGGATGCCAGTGGGACGGGGTGGGGGCAAGGAATGTTTTTCTGCTTTTCGTCTTCGCTCCTAGAATTAATTTTTGTTTATGTCCCATTCTCTGTCATGGGAGAATAATTGTCTCCATCTCCGTTTCCCGCATTCTCATTTTCCATTTCCCATTTTCGCGGGAAACGGAGAATAATTTTTGCGGGATCCTATTTTCCATCTTTCTATATTTAACATTCATATGAAAATTATAATAAAAAAATATCAAAAAAATTAAAAAATAAACTATAAAATATTATTACAAACACACAAACATATCTTATCCAAGATTATAAATTCAGAAATATAACATAGCAAATCATAGTCCATAAAATAAAATCTTGAACAATAGGGTTAGAATTTTTTAATGAGTGAAATTACTAAAAAAATCCCTATAATAAAAATAAAGTAAGAATTATTAAGTAAGTTCAAAAATTCGGAGAATTATCAGGGATGAGGCGGGAATTCCCACTCGAATCCCCGCGCTTGTCGGGGGAATTTCGCTCTCCATCTCCATTCCCACGAAAAAAATTTTCCACTATTAGGACCCATTCGGGGCGGTTCCCGCGAAGATCCCCGACTTCTGAAAATTTTTGACACCCCTACTAATTATCAATAATGGTATGATAAGAAAATTTTATTGTGTGAATTTCATCCATCGCTAAAGGTGTACTTAGTTACAAAATTAATATAAGAAACTTCTCCCTCCATGCTTGGGAATAAAAGGACTGTTTTACCAAAACACTCCACACACCTCACCACACTCCAATCCCTTTTCAGCCAAGCGGTGTGTGCATGTATCCAAAATCTTCATTTTTATATATTTCTTTCCTAAAGTTCTAAGCTTATCTCCATCTATAGCTAGCTAGCTATAGCACAATTTCTCATCTATCCAATTTTAATCTTCTTTGGGCTACTAATAATACTTTCATTCAAATTCAAGTAAACATCTATCATTCTCTCTTTTATGATATTAGAACATTTTTAAGTATTTTAAATTACTGATATTTCGGTAGTTTTAATTATTAATTTCAATTTTTAACTTTGTATACATTTTACAACCGAAATTAATGACTAAAATAACTAAAAAAACACTAGTATTTTTAGAATATTTTAACGCTTCTTATTATACTTTTATATGTGTGTATATACATGAATAATAATGTTTTCTCACTATGATGAACCCATCTTTGTACTTAGGAAAATAAATATAATATATAGTTGAGGATGTGGAAGTTGAAGATAGCAGAAGGAGGAAAGAACTTGGTTTCAGGAAACAATTTCATAGGAAGACAACATTGGGAGTTTGATCCAAATGCAGGAACACCACAAGAACATGCTGAGGTTGAAAGGCTGCGCCAAGAGTTTACTAAAAATAGATTTTCCATCAAACAAAGCTCTGACCTCTTAATGAGGATGCAGGTACATACATTACTTTAGGAAGAATTTTTAGTGTACCTGACAATGTTCTAGTTATTTTAACCGTTAATTTTAATTATAAAAAATATATATAATATATATTAATTAGATCAGATGTTTCAGGTACACTTGAAAATTTTTCCATACTTTAGTCTTAGTATGTCTTTGCATAATTGTATTAATTAACTTTTTCTTTCTTAATTTGAATTGAGAATTTAGTTTTCGTGCATTACAAGTATAACATTTAGTTAGTAGGATAATATTCTGTGTTCTAAGTATAAAAGTCTTTCATAATTGTATTAATTAACTTTTTCTTTCTTAATTTGAATTGAGAATTTAGTTTTCGTGTATTACAAGTATAAAATTTAGTTAGTAGGATAATATTCTGTGTTCTAAGTATAAAAGTCTTTTTAAGTCTCTAAGGTTTAAAATCAAATTTTAAAATCATCATTTTGACCTAAATATTAAAATTTTGGACCAAATTACCTATAACAAAAAATTATAAAATAGATACAAAAAAAAAAAAGAAAGAGAGTGTTTTTGCTCTTCCCAAGGGGGAAAGGGAAGAAGAAGAATAAGATGTCTACGATTCACCTTTATCTCCGGTTTCGCCGCTATCTCCGTACGATTTTGATTCCTAAGTTAAGGACAATTTTAAAACCAAATTAAAATTTAGAGACGATTTTGTATGTAAAAAAAAGTTTGGGACGAAAAAAATTTTCAGCCTATACTTTAAAAACCAAAATTATAATTAACCTAAAAAATTATTTACAAAAGATAATCCTTCCGAATATATCACTTATGCCTTTTCCACATACTATCTTATTTACTTTCTTTTTTGTTATTGTTAGTTATAGAATTAAATAATAAGTTTTGAGTTTAAATTTTGGTTTATAATAAAAGAAAAGTATGATTCAT
>NC_029789.2:141109710-141118150 GCF_000816755.2 Arachis ipaensis | reverse complement strand
GAGACCAATCCATCTTAAAAACTTTAAAAGTAATATAACTTTATTATGAACTAAAATATCCGATTAAAAAATTTTCAGAGACTAATTTAAGTGTTTACTCAAATTTTTAAATTGATAAAAATACTAAATTTAAAAGTATCATCTCTAATATATAAATATGGATATTTATAAAAAGAAAAACACTTAATTTTTTTCCTCCCAAACCAACCTTCATAAAACAAGCATTTGCACTTTCTTTTTCTTTTTCTTTTTCAAACAATATTTTTTCAAGTTCTTTTTTCCCCTAGCTAATTTTTTCTACACTTTAATGTTAATAATATTGAAATTAAAATCTTTATACATAATCAATAAAAAGCGGCTTGATGGATGCTAGTTATTAATGAAGCCATTTTTAGAAAGCAATTAAATACCTATCAATGTCCCAACATAATATCTATTGATAAATCCTCCAATGTTAGTAATTAGTATATGATAGATGGGAATGTAATAATAAATTAATAATGATGTACGTGGTGATTGGTGAATGGTAATTGAATATCAGAAGTTCAGAACCAATGTTAGTTGATGCTCTATAAGGAAGGGGTCAATAAATTGGAAAGCAAAGTTGGTTGTTTTGTTGTTGGAAAAGTATAAGTAATCAAGTGTGTATTCAGTGAAGAATTAAACAACTCAATTAATTATAATTATTAATAATTAATTTTAAAATTTTTAAATTTAAAATTTAAATAATTAGAAATTAATTAGATAAACCTAATTAAAAATTATAAAAACTTTTTTTTCACATCTGTAATATAAAAAATTCGAAAAATACATTAAAAAATATTTATTTAGTATAAAAAAAAAACATTATAATACTTAACAAAAGAAACATCTATATATATCAACTTACTTTTATTAAGACGGATTTTGAGATCTAATTTATTAGAGAATTAGCAGAAATTGACTTAACCCTAATTGGTTCCCTAGCAAAACTCTTTGTTGTTTATTATTCTCGTTTGTCAACATTTTTATTCGATAATACTAAGAAAACAAAAAAAATTCACCAAAACTTACTTTATTTAATATTTATTAATTATTATAATAATTAATAAATATTAAATAAAATAAATTCTGACTATTTTTAGTTAATATTTTTTTGTTACTAAACCGTTTTTATTCCAATTATTTTCAAAATTGATGTGGCAGCTAAGAAAGGAGGAGTGTAGAGCAATGGGAGAAGCAGTGAAAGTGAAAGAGAAGGAAAATGTAACAGAAGAAGCATTGATTACAACAATGAAAAGGGCTCTCACTTTCTTTTCATCCATTCAAGCCCATGATGGCCACTGGCCTGCTGAGTCCGCTGGCCCTTTATTTTTCCTACAACCTTTGGTATTAATATTCTATAAATATGATTACATTAAAAAATCATAGTAAATGTAATCCACCATTGTTTTTAACTATAAAAAATGTAATATTAAAATTAATTTAAATTTTATTAAATATATACATTACTCTCTTTTTTGGGTTTGATTTAATTTACCTATTGATATCATCATCACCTGATGAACAGGTAATGGCACTCTATATTACAGGATCCCTTGATTATGTTTTAGGACCAGAGCATAAAAAAGAAATCATTCGGTATTTATATAATCATCAGGTGAGTATATCTATTATTACTAATTAAACTGCCATGAATAAGTCATCATTTGTGTAATTAAATATGCTTGAACTTGACAATAATTATGGTTAACATTTTGTCATTAAACAGAACAAAGACGGTGGTTGGGGGTTCCATATAGAAGGTCACAGCACAATGTTTGGATCATCATTGAGTTACATTGCTTTGAGAATACTTGGAGAAGGACCCGAAGATGGTGAAGATATGGCAATGGCTAGAGCCAGAAAATGGATCCTTGACCATGGTAGTTTGCTGGCTATTCCTTCGTGGGGAAAGTTTTNCGACAATATACATAAAAATTTATATATATAAATTAAAAAGAAGTTGTAATTTTCACCAAATAAAAGATGATTAATGTAAAACATAGATAATAGATAACACATAGAGAGGATACTCTGATCTACGTAGTTATTAACATATAGTACTTGGTGAAGCAGGTGCTTGGGGTTTATGAATGGTCGGGGTGCAATCCACTAGCACCAGAGTTTTGGCTTCTACCCAAATTTGTTCCTTTTCATCCAGGTTTTTGTCAATTCATTCATCCTTTCAAATTCTTTAAGCTCTATTTTGGCAATTATTTATAAACATAAATATAAACTTATTACAAGACAAATTTATTTAAATTTTTTTTTAATAAAATTAGAAAAATGTCTTGATTTTGGGACAAATTAATTATTTTACTTTATTAAAAATGTCTTGATTGTTTTTTAATAGAATTAACAAAAATTTGACCATTGATTATTTTTATCTAAAAGATTTATTTTTCGTAAATACAACGTTAGTTTTATTTTTTTTTTTCATGGTCCATTTTATTCGCATCTAAATCTTTCATAATAGCTATTTATTCCTCTTTATAATAAATATTTGGTTTTTGTGTTTTTTTCTTTGCACTTATATGGCAGGAAATATGTTGTGCTATTGTCGGTTGGTTTATATGCCGATGTCATATTTATTCGGAAAGAGATTTGTGGGAACTATTACCGGCTTAATCAAATCTCTGAGAGTTGAAATGTACAATGAACCTTACGAACAAATCAATTGGAATAAAGCTCGAAAAAATGTTGCAAAGGTTTGGATAAATTATTTAGTGACACATTTAACTAGATTAAAAAATACACATTAATTGCATGCAATTCAATTTCAGGAGGATCTATACTATCCACATCCTTGGATCCAAGATTTTTTATGGGATTTTCTCCATCATGTGGGAGAGCCTTTGCTAAATTGTTGGCCTTTTTCTAAGCTTAGAGAAAAGGCATTAGAAATTGCAATTAATCATGTACGATATGAAGATGAAAACAGTAAATACCTTTGCATTGGAAGTGTAGAAAAGGTATACACATGTTTAAATTAACAATCCCGCTACGTTACCAATAGCATTTTTGCCAAATTCTGCTAACTCTTATTTATAATTGTGTTTAATGGAAGTGTCTTTGTGGCTGTGTTTAATAAAAATATCTTTTTTATGGTTATATTTAATAGAAGTGTCTTTATAAATCTATTTTCTGGATGTGTCTTTTTATATATGTGTTTAAAATATAATAATTAATTATTGTTGGTAATAAGTTGGCAGATAATATGTTGGTACCCTATACTTTTTTTTAAATTAAATTATAAATACTAATATTAATATATTGAATTGATATATATCACCATTGTTAGATTGTTAATGTATTTACCTATAGCTTAGCTTGACATTTTATTTAAAAACCACAATTGATGAAAATTGAAGGTTTTGTGTTTGATTGCGCGTTGGGTTGAAGATCCTAATTCAGAGGCCTATTATCTTCATTTAGCTCGAATTCCAGATTATTTTTGGCTTGCCGAAGATGGCTTACAATGAACCTTACGAACAAATCAATTGGAATAAAGCTCGAAAAAATGTTGCAAAGGTTTGGATAAATTATTTAGTGACACATTTAACTAGATTAAAAAATACACATTAATTGCATGCAATTCAATTTCAGGAGGATCTATACTATCCACATCCTTGGATCCAAGATTTTTTATGGGATTTTCTCCATCATGTGGGAGAGCCTTTGCTAAATTGTTGGCCTTTTTCTAAGCTTAGAGAAAAGGCATTAGAAATTGCAATTAATCATGTACGATATGAAGATGAAAACAGTAAATACCTTTGCATTGGAAGTGTAGAAAAGGTATACACATGTTTAAATTAACAATCCCGCTACGTTACCAATAGCATTTTTGCCAAATTCTGCTAACTCTTATTTATAATTGTGTTTAATGGAAGTGTCTTTGTGGCTGTGTTTAATAAAAATATCTTTTTTATGGTTATATTTAATAGAAGTGTCTTTATAAATCTATTTTCTGGATGTGTCTTTTTATATATGTGTTTAAAATATAATAATTAATTATTGTTGGTAATAAGTTGGCAGATAATATGTTGGTACCCTATACTTTTTTTTAAATTAAATTATAAATACTAATATTAATATCTTGAATTGATATATATCACCATTGTTAGATTGTTAATGTATTTACCTATAGCTTAGCTTGACATTTTATTTAAAAACCACAATTGATGAAAATTGAAGGTTTTGTGTTTGATTGCGCGTTGGGTTGAAGATCCTAATTCAGAGGCCTATTATCTTCATTTAGCTCGAATTCCAGATTATTTTTGGCTTGCCGAAGATGGCTTGAAAATTCAGGTTAGTGAAATTGAATGAATTAGTTTAAATGTTTAATTATTATAAGAAATGTAGATTATATTTAATTTTAATGCATATTATCGGTTAAGTATTGCTATATATAGTTTATTGACTATGTTACGTATACAATAAAATCAGTCATCAAAGTCAGCCATTAGTATAAAAGACATGTTAAAATATAAATATGCATTGAAAATAAATTAAATCACACATGTATTTATACATAAATACACTAGTGACTAATTTTAATATACAAATAGCATTTTTGATAGTTTATAGACCACATTTGTGGTAGTATATATATATTTGATAAAAAGAAAACATTTTGCATTGTTTCAATATTTTATCTGTTGAATTAATTAAACAACAAAGTATACTAGTTCAAATATGAAATTTATTATCCTTATAAGTATTATTAATTGTCACCTTAATTAATTTTGATATAGAGTTTTGGTAGTCAAATGTGGGATGCAGCATTTGCTATACAAGCAATACTTGCTTGTAATCTAAGTGAAGAGTATGGACCTACACTTAAAAAAGCTCACGATTTTGTCAAGGCTTCACAGGTACCAATTAATAACTATTAATTAATTAATTAATTAATTATTAGTGTTTCTTCATTATACATATCTATACTATATGATTTTTGAAACAATAATTACTATTAAAAGAGACATTGATTTGAAATTGAAGGTTAGTGAAAACCCTTGTGGTGACTTCATGGGAATGTATAGACACATCTCAAAAGGTTCATGGACATTCTCAATGCATGACCAAGGTTGGCAAGTCTCTGATTGTACAGCTGAAGGATTACAGGTTCATACAAATTCTTCCAGTAAATTAATTAATAAATTTATCAAGTTATTTCTAATTTAGTGAAGAGTAATTTAAGAACACAATAATTTAAAATTATCTTATTTAACATATAATATTTATAATTTTATGTCTATAACATCTAAAATTACATATTTATTATATCTAATATTATGTATTTATTTTAAAAGTAATTAATAAATATAAAATAAGACAGTTTTTTTTAGCTTATTTGAATCGTTCGTTATTGTCTCCCAAATATTTTTGTTTAGTGAAATAGTTGGCTTTCTTTAGATTAAAGACAAAATTCAATAAACATTTCACAAGATGTATATGTTAAATTAATTTAATACAATAATAAGATCATGCATGTAATGTTAAAAAGTTAATTCACTATAAAAGTATAATAATTAAATAAATACTAACTAATAATTTGATTAAAAAAAAATCAAATTTTCAAAGAATTATATGGCTTTGATTAAGGTTTCATCCAACTCAAGTAAAACCCATTCCAGATTAATATAAACTCTTAACCTTAAACTTTGCCCTAAAATATTTTTGGATTTGCCAAAATGTTGCATCATAACAACCACAAATTGTTATTAGTTGGAGGATTATAATAATTAACTTTTCAATTATTACATATTACATCTCCTGAACTTTGACATTATTTACTACTAAAATTATCTATAGGCTTCACTCCTATTATCAGAGATGTCAACTGATCTAGTTGGAGAAAAAATGGAACCAGAGAGATTTTATGATGCTGTTAATGTCATTCTTTCTCTACAGGTATGGTTTCCAATTAAATTCTATCTACCAAATTATTTCTATTTGTAAATTTGAGCATTTAAGTACTAGATGCATGCTTGATATCTTCTTGTATTATTCAGAGTACTAATGGCGGTTTTCCCGCTTGGGAACCTTCTAAAGCCTACCGTTGGTTAGAGGTAATAAGAACTTAGAATATAAGAATTTATAATATGTGACATCGAGTTTTCGTTTACTTTTTTATTTTATATTTTTGAATCTATTGTTGGATTCTATTTAAGAGTAGAATTATATGTTAATTTAGTATTCAATATATAGAATACATATAGATAACATATTTTATGTTAAAGATAAGATTAATATAAAAATATAAAAATATTATGTGTAGATTAAAATTAACTACTAATATATTTGTGTATAATAAATATATGTGTTAATATTTATATTTTAACATGTATTTTATATTAATGGTTGATTTTAATTAATATACACCTAGTATAGTTATAAAAATATTTGCATATAAAATATGTAGGACGAACATGTTTTTGGTTTATTATACAATTATTACATTAAATATCACAAACAAAATTAAGTAATTGCAACTATTACAAACCAATACAAAAAAATATCCTATATTTTTAAATAGTGACGGTTTGATAGTTTGAAACCACCGTAATAAAATAACAAATTTTAGAATAAGATATGGTACTTATAAACTATCGCAAAAACAAATGACTCGATCTTTGCTATAGCAACAGTTATATTAACATTCTTAAAAATTATCATAAATTTATTTGTCGGCAGTCTATCAAACACTTTAGATCTATTTTGCTGCAGTTTAAAACTGTCATAAATATATTATTTCAATTGAGTGAGAATTTATGTGTATTGCAGAAATTCAATCCAACAGAATTTTTTGAAGAAACTCTCATCGAGAGGGAGTAAGATAATTATTATACCCATAAACATTTTGTTATTTTTGGCATGTTATCTTATTGTTCCTACTTATTGGGGTTCATGTTGAGTAAAATAGGTACGTAGAATGCACAGGATCAGCAATGGAAGCCCTAGCTCTGTTTAGAAAGCTATATCCAAACCATAGAAGAAAAGAAGTTGATCATTCTATTGCCCAAGCAATCCGCTACATTAAAAACACACAAAATCCTGATGGCTCATGGTATTGTACATTTTTTTCTCATTTATTATTTTACACTTGAATATTATACATTTAGGATTTAAATTAATATCTATCTGAATTGTTGGTTATAATATAAGATAGATATTTTATATTAAAAAATTTAATAGTAATTATATAATTTTTTTTAATGATCACAAAAAATATATATATAATAATAACAATAAATATATAATTGATATAAAATATAAATTAAATAAAATATATACCGAAAATTTGTCACTAAATTATTTTTGTTGTAGTGATACCGAATTTCTAAAGTAATAAATTTTGAAATAAAGAGTATCTATCTTGTGATATATTAATGCTAAAGTTAGTTGTTTATTTAACTTGTCTTAACCTTTATTTGGTTCAATAGAAGAGGTCAAGATTCATTATATATTAATTATACCTAAGAAAAAAAATAAAAAGAGACAAAGTTCATAATTCACCACTATGGACAAAACACTTATACAGGTATGGTTGTTGGGGTATTTGCTATACCTATGGAACTTGGTTTGCTGTAAAGGGATTGAGAGCATGTGGAAAGAACTATCAAAACAGTGCTTCATTGCGCAAAGCATGTCAATTTTTGTTGTCAAAGCAGCTTCCCAATGGTGGTTGGAGTGAAAGTTATTTATCAAGCCAAAACAAGGTACCTTATTATAACTACATTGTATTATTCATTTTACTTGAATAATGCACCATATAATATAGGAAGGTAAACAAGAATTGTAATAATTACTACTTAGTACTTACTACTCGCATAAGGTTCACATGTGTTTTAATTTCCTTGTTAATTAGGTGTATACTAATGTAGAAGGCAATGAAGCAAATTTAGTTCAAACTTCATGGGCTTTGTTGTCTCTTATTGGTGCAGGCCAGGTTAGTAAACAAATCGAAATGTTTTGAAACCAGTGAAAATTGTACATAAAAAAATGAATATTATTATTTCTTAATTGATAATGTCACTATTCTATTATTCACGAAATACTCATAATGAAAAATTTTATTTTAAAATTGTGTTTCATTCACATTTCCTAGTTAATGTCACTTTTTATGGTATATTATTCTCAAATTATTCTTATAATAAAAAATTTTATTCTAAAAGTGTTTCATTTTAATCTTACTAATAACATTATGCTATGACACTTTCAAGTTTCAACTTTCAACACGTGACTCTATCATATATAAAAGGTGTTCCTTATTACGGTATATATATATATATATGTTAAGTTCAAGAGGCTTTATTGTTAATAACTACATGGAATATACAAGGAAGAATTAACGTATAGCACAACAATTAACAACAATGAAGTATATAATAATAATAATAATAATAATAATAATAAT
>NC_029789.2:141106632-141109414 GCF_000816755.2 Arachis ipaensis | reverse complement strand
TTCTAGCATATTCTTTTAAATAAGAATTTTTTTTTAAATTTATCTAAATTTTTGTATAGACTTTTTCTTAATTTTTTTATGCCAAAATTTTTTTTAGAATTTAACAAGAATTAAATTCTAAATCTTTCGGTTATAAAAGTTGTTATTTAATACTATATTATGATTTTTTTTTAATTTAAATTGACTGAAAAAATCATAGAAATAATTATATTTTTAACAAAACAAAAATAAAGTTATTGTGCTAATTATATAATTAATGTTTTGGTGATCAAACAAGGCTAAGATTGATCCAACACCTATACATCGTGGAATAAAGACACTAATCAATTCACAAATGGAAGATGGAGACTTCCCACAGCAGGTAACATATATATAAGTTTTAACTTATTATTAATCATAATTCTCTCATCAAACTTATCTTTATGTATGTATAGTTATTAATGAACAAAACAATTAAACTATGCAGGGAATAACGGGAGTGTTTATGAGGAACTGTACCCTAAACTACTCATTATATAGAAACACATTTCCCATATGGGCTTTGGGAGAGTATCGCCGCCGAGTTTTATATGCCTGAAACTAAGAAAACTACTACAAGATTATGATGATATATATGTCACACATGACTCACGGATTTTAATTTTATTTTTAAAAAATACTGTATACATACTAAGAATCAATTACCAAATTAACTATTTATATATAAATATATATTATTTAATTTGATTTTAATATATATATTTTATACAAATTATTAATTTAGTAGCTATCTTTTATGTAATTGATTGTCTACAACATATGCAACGCATGTATACATATAACTTAGGAAGCGTTTCACCTATGCTACTGTACTTTCTTGGCATTTCGGTCTTCCACACTTTAAATCATTCGTATTTAGTTTAAAATATATATCAAAGTGATCCAGATTTAAGGACAGAATCCTGTTGTGAATATTAAGCTAAAGAAGTGCATGAAGAGCATGCAACTAGTTCATTCCTTAGATATTGATAAAACTGTGAAAGAATAAGAAAAGAAGAGAGGAAGAATATTATGCTTTGTATTTTTTGATTGATTGAATTGAAGTGAATTGTGAAGATAAAACTAAATATATATGGAAAATTTTTTGGTGGCTAAGAATATAGTGGCTAAGAATGACTAAATTTTGACTGACCTGTAAAAAAAGGACAAGTAGCAACAATAATAATTATGAATGATTCTATTAGGTAGGTGAGTGCTGTATGTACTGCAGGGTCCATCTGTAATTACATTTTAAAAAAAATTTTCATGTATATGGACTTTATATGTAATTGGACAAAAACAAACATGAAACAATTGTTTTATTTTTTAAAATTAATCTAATATAAGGTGTTATCTAATTCTTCTTAACAAAATATTTTTTTAAATTATTAAAATTATTTTTTTAAAAAAAATTATTATTTAATTAGACAAAATGTATTTTAAAAATAAAAATTCCATTAAAGTGATGAGAGTAGTTTTAATGATTACGTACATAATTACTATTTTCTATTAATTAGAAAATATTAGCTAAGAATTTGTATTATATATTTTAAATTACGAAATAGATAAATATGAAATATGTGTAAACAGTTTTTTATTAAATATACCACATGTTGTTATGAAATTGTTTTACAATTATTCACGTTATTTTATTAAACGATGCTATTATTCTTATTAGAGAAATGCTAAAAGATCATTAAAATTTATTCTTTTAGCTATCATTTAATCATAGACTCAATTTTTTAGTCAATTTTTTTAATCTAGTAATCCAACAACATACTTTATCTCATATTTTTAAACATTGATGGCTAAATAATCACCAAAAGTAGAATTAAAATTTTAAACAAAATAAAAGAAATTAAACCTTTTTATTTTTTTGACAAAATAAAATTGTTGAAGTAGATGAAGCAATAAAATTTATTAGTTTAATAAATAATTTATTTTTTTTGGACTTTGTTCAAAGTGCACAAAAACAAACCTGACTCAAAGAATTGTTAAATTTTGACTGGTGATCTATGAATAATATGAGAGTATAAATTTACAAAGTGTCTAAATTTTATAAGAAAATATTATTATTTTGAATAAAAATAACTATTAAACAGTATTGTCGATATTACTATAGTTATTATTATTTTTGTTCTTGGTATTATTGATATTATTGTTGTTATTATTAAAAGAGAAATTTTTGGAGATTATTAATCTTTAGTTTTTTTGGCCATCTTTTGGTCAATATAAATACTAAATTATCTTTAATAGATAAATTTTATTAATTTATGTGTTTAAACTCAGAAAAATTTAAATGCAAATGGTAATGATTCATGGGTGCAAAACTTTGATAAATATAGGTGCAAACTATATGTTTATTGTGTATAAAATTTTTTTGAATATAAGTACAAATTATAGTTTGCACCTATATTTACCAAAATTTTGCACACATGAATCGTTTTCACTTGCATCCAAATTTTCCAGAGTTTAAACACATAAATTAATGAAATTTATCTATTAAAGATAATTTAATATTTATAGACTAAAAAATAGCCAAAAGAACTAAAGATTAATAATATCCAAAAATGTCTCTTTTAATAATAACAATAATAATATCAATAATACCAAGAACAAAAATAATAATGCCAATGAGTAATAGCTCAAATGGCATAGTCTCTCTATACTCAATTAAGAGGTTGCGGATTCGAGTCTCCTATATTTGGTAAAAAAAAAAAACAAAAATAATAATAACTATGATAATATAAACAATATTATTTAA
>NC_029789.2:141101389-141103360 GCF_000816755.2 Arachis ipaensis | reverse complement strand
CTAACTCCAAAAAAAAAATAATAAAAAAAATAAATTATTCATTAAACTAATAAATTTTATTGCTTCATCTACGTCAATTATTTTATTTTATCGAAAAATAAAAAAGGTTTAATTTTCTTTATTTTGTTTAAAATTTTAATTCTACTTTTGGTTTTTTTCAATTTTTAGAATAAAATAATAAGAAGAGGAATACTAAATAATTATCAAAATTTATTATTTTTTGTCATTATTTAGCTATCAATGTTTAAAAATATGATATAAAGTATATTGTTAGATTACTAAACTAAAGAAACTAGACTAAAGAAATTGAGTCTATGATTAAATGATAGCTAAAAAATAAATTTTAATGATCAAATTCCTTAACATTTCTCTAATAAAAATAGTAGCATAGTTTAATAAAATAACATGAATAATTATAGAACAATTTCATAACAACATGTGATATATTTAATAAAAAATTATTTACGCATATTTCATATTTATCTATTTCATAATTTAAAATATATAATACAAATACTTAGCTAATATTTTTCAATTAATAGTAAATAGTAATTATGTACGTAACCATTAAAACTACTCTCATCACTTTAGTGGAATTTTTATTTTTGAAATACATTTTGTCTAATTAAATAATAATTTTTTTGAAAAAAAACTTTAATAATTATTTGAGAAAATATTTTGTTGAGAAGAATTAGATAACATCTTATATTAGATTAATTTAAAAAAAAAATAGCAATTGTTTGATATTTGTTTTTATCCAATTACATATAAAGCCTATATACATGGAGGACTTTTTTGAAAATGTAATTACAGATGTACCCTGCAGTACATACAACACTCACCCACCTAATAAAATTATTCATAATTATTACTGTTGCCACTCGTCTTTTTTACACAGGTCAGTCAAAATTTGGTCATTCTTGGCCACCAAAGAACTTCCCAATATATATAGAGCATTGACCTAAAAAAGATAAAAGCAAATAAAAATAAGATAAGAACAACTAAAGATAAGATAATAAAGACTAAAATTGTAATTGAATTTATGTATTCTGTTGGACTGAATTTGTGGGTCACGAGACTTCTTTATTGTTGTCATGCGCTAAGGTAAAAGAGTAATTTAATACGCCACCGCAAGAAGATGTCAATAATCCACAGTTTGGATAAGTTCCGATGAAATTGTTGAGGAAAACGCGTCTGACGTGGTGACGCGGAGGAAGATGCGTGCGGCGGAGCTTGAGCTGCCGGTGGCAAAAATATAAAAGGAGATGCTGTGGTTGAGCAGGATGCTGTGGTTGAGCAGCGATCTTCAAAAAATGCGTGCGTATGGCGCAATAAGAGTGCAGATGAAACTGCTAAAACAGATGCAGATTGAACTGCTGAAAGAGAATGCAGACATGACTGCTGAAAGAGAATGCAGACGAAATTTTCGGAAGAAGGTGCAGATGAAACTGCCAGAAGAAGGCGCAAACAGGCCATAATAACTATTCCATAAATGATAATTATTTTCTGTTAGAACAGGTGTAACCAAGACTGATGTTGGATTTTTATTTGGATGGACGTAATAGAGATTGATTAAATTCTAAGCTAAATTAAAAGATTGATTATTCATAGTGAAAAAAATTAAAAAAAAAGTAGAATAATTTTTTACCAAAAAAATAATAACTTACTTATCCTGTTCGAGGAGAATGCCAAAGCTCATATCACTAATTCAAGGACTAGAAAAAAATAGAAATCAAAATAGTAAATATACTAATACACATTTCATAACCCCACCCTACCATCATCCCAACTTCTTCCATCTCCATGAAGAAAAATAACAGGGTCAGAACCGCAAAGTAGTTGAGAGCGCAAAATGCCATTACAACATAATAGATGGCTACTATAATATTTTAAAAAATATTGTTTAAAAAAGTATACTAAAATATTATTAAAATATAAAAAAATATAATTTTAATTTTAATAATTTTACAT
>NC_029789.2:141097560-141101201 GCF_000816755.2 Arachis ipaensis | reverse complement strand
AATATTCTAATATATTTTTTTTATATTTTTTTAAATAAAAAAATTGAGAGTATTAATTCTCGCATCTTACAAAAATCTCAATGTCCTAATTTGAAAATACACAGATCACAACTAGGGCTAGCAAGCGGGGAAGTCCGTCTCGCCTTATCTTGTCCCGTTAGAAGCCTGCCTTTTAACGAGTTGGTCCGTCCTGCTCTACCTAATGAGGCAGTCCTAGAATTTTATCCTGCCCCGCTTAATTGCGAGCTAGCGAGCTGGCGGGTTGGCGGGCTTCTTTTTTTTTTTATTATATATCTACTAAATAATATATATAATTTCACAACCATATTAATAAATTTATAATTTCTAAAGGTATAAAAAATTATATTTTTTATATTCACAAACATTAAGGTCTTTGTAATTATAAATATCTAATAAACATAATTATAAACCAAATTTTCATCCAAAACATAATTATAAATATTGTCTCCAAAGCAAAATAAACATAATCCAAAACATAATTATAAATAATTTCTTCAAAGCAATATAAACATAATCCAAAATACTCAATTTTCATCTTCATACTCTTGTAAGTTGGGTTGGGAGAAGTTGTATTTTAGCCAAAAAATTACAAAAATTCCACCTTACAAAAAAAATAAACCCAGCAGAAAAATTTGCTCCGCCCTGCCGAAACCCGCGGTTTAAGCGATGCGAGTTAGATGAGTTTTTGTTCTTTAACGATTCCAATTTTTCAGCCTAATCCACTTTTTATAACAGATTACACAGATTGACCCGAACAAATTTAGACCCGTTTAGCATCCCTAACCACAACGGGGCCACCTACGCTGCTAATCCTGCGCCAAGAATTGAGTATTAAATACTTTCATGGAATAAGAACAAAAGGTAAAAATGATTTATTTTTTACATAATAGGTTTTTGTGTTTTTTTTTAAAATAAAAAAAAGCCCATTGTCCTTTATCCATTCAAGAAAGGAAAGAAAAATAATGTGGAGAATTAACAATAATTTTACATGATGATTAAATTCAACGTGTTACACAGAATTAAATAACAAAATACTCTTAATTAGTCAGCAATTTTGTTAAATTCTAACCAGCATGTAACCAATAAAAAAAATGAGTTATTGGATGAAATCTCATATCAATTTCAAAGCATTAAAATCATCATTAATGACTATTTGACAGCTACAAATCACAAAAATTACTAGCCTTTAACATTCCTTCTTAATTAAATCAGATGAAAGCGAAGATAAATTACAGTGAACTCTTAACAAGTCAAAAGAGTATGATATAAATTTAGAATACAAGATTGCATACCAATTTTTTTATATGTTCTTTAAACTAAATATAAACACAGCACAACACCCTGAAGTATAAAAGAATATCTGAAAAATTCAAGTACCACACAAAGTTTAAGGGTGTGCTTGGCAAACGCGTTATAAGAGAAGAAGTACGTTTAGTCTTCTTGAAAGTTTCAATTTTTGGTTTGACAAATTTTTTATTTATGAACGTAGAAATGATTTTGCTTTTAAAATCATGGTTTTCAAGAAGCTACAATTTTAAGCTTCTGCGTTTTACAAACGGGCTTCTAGCCATTAATACTCCATCTTTTATATTATTTTTATTTTAGTGTATAAATATTAATTTTATTATAAAATTAATTAATAAAATCTATTCAATTATCTAAATTATAATGATAAGATAATATACAAAAATTATTTAAGTTGGTGTCTATTTTAATAATTTTTTATTTAAAAATGATTTTGAGTAGTAGAATCCAAACAATATTTATTTTACTATAATTCATTTTGATACAAAGATTACCAAACATAAATCACTTTAACACAAACTTACTTTTCATCAAAATCAAGTTTACAAAATCAATTTTATTCAAACTCCAATTTATAAACTGTAATCCAAACACACACTAAATTTTTATATGAAAAGCATTTCATATACGTCTTTCAGTGATAAAATTGTTCTACCACCGCTTCTTAAATACCAATCCAACTTATCCAAGATGTCAATCTATGTTAAAACCATTAATTATTGTATTTTCACGTATTTAGATTAAAAAAAATTAGAAAAGCAGTCCATTAAATCAGATTCCAATAGTTAATCCATTCAATAATTTCATGTAAGAATGGGAATTAATTATTTTCTATCTAAAGTAATAATAAAAAAAAGACAGAAATCAACAGTTGTTAACTAATTTTTGTTAGAGTGTGTAAAAAACTAAAAATTAAAAAAAAATTTTGTTTTTGAGAACACCAAACCGAATCTCATGAAAGTAGTGAGAGCAGTTGACCGTTTTTGCTGCATCAGTGTCGTACCAAAAGGTGAAGTACGCATGTGATCTTTGAATTTTCTCTTTTTTTTCTTACGTTATTTTATTATCTTTGATAAAAAAATAAATTAAGAGCTGTTTGGTAGTGTTTGTTTGCGAGACAGTGACTGAGGAATAGTGACTGAGAAACAGGAACATAAAAAAATCTTAGTATTGTGTTTGGTGTAATAGTGTACAGGACTGAATTTTATCTCAGTATCCTGTTTGGTTTGAATTAAAACCAAGGTTGCGAGAACCGGACCGGTCATCGAACCGGTCAAGTGACTGGTTCAATGGTTCAATGGTTCAATCGGAGTTGAACCGTGGTTGAACCGGTTTAATTAAATATATAATAAAATTATAAAAAAAAATCAAAACATAATTTTAAAAAGTTAAATGCAATAATTTTTAAACTAATAAGATTCAAAATTTAATAATTTCACAAAATAAACAATACATAATTCATCATTAAAAGGTCAAAGACAACTTCAAATGAGATTCTTGTACAGCATTATGTTGTTGTTGTTGATCATTTTGGGACTGTTCCATCTAAATTCAGAATGCCAACAACATACAATTTATTCACTTTATTCAACCAAGAACAGAATTTAATCAACCAAGAACACAGAACTTAATCAATTTATTCAACATACAACAGCCTTAATAATTTGAAGCACAGAACAAAAAAAACCAACAAAATTTAATAACAGAGCAGAGTTCATTATTAACAGAGCATAGTTCATTATCCACCCTAACAACCGAAATTAACAATCAAAAATTAACAGAACAGAAATCATTATCAACCAAGAAGTCAAGAACACAGAACTTAATCAAATTATCCAACATACAACAGCCTTAATAATTTGAAGCACAGAACAAAAAAAAATAAAATTTAATAACAGAGCTTAACAACCGAGCAGGAAGCACAACCCTAAACCCTAACATCAGAAGCCTTAAACTGGTTCAACCCAGAGGCCAGAACGAACTAACCTCGAAGGAGAGAAGACGACCAGCGACGGTAAGCGAGCACGAAGCAGAGAAGACGACCAGTGATGGACGAGCGACGGTGAGCGACCCTGGAAGTAGAGAAGACGACGAGCGACGGTGACCCACGACCCGCGACTCCAGCGTCGACGCAGACAAGACGACCACCTCCGCCGTCTGCAGCTCCGATTAGGGTGGCTGTCTTCGAAACAAAGGTGAAGGGATTTTGGCTTTAGGTTAGTTTTGGAGATTTGGGGGAAAATGGGAAATGTCGAAGGGAAGGGGGAAGCAGCTTCAGATATTGGCTGTTTTAATTTTTTTTTTTTTTAAGTTAA
>NC_029789.2:141085933-141096973 GCF_000816755.2 Arachis ipaensis | reverse complement strand
TTAATACGACGCCGTTTTCAGGGGGCTGGGAGAGAACCGGCGTTGACAAAAACCGGGCCGGTTCACCCGGTTCGTCGGTTAACCACCGGTTCGGCCGGTTTTTTCACCGGTTTTTTGCAGGGCGGTTTTCCATGTGGACCGGATCGGCTAGGTGACCGATTTCCGGTTAACCCGGTTGAACCGGCCGGTCCGGTCCGGTTCTCAGAACATTGATTAAAACTAAATACTAAAATTGTTAAATTTACAATTATACCCTTAAATTTTATATGAAACCCTAATCCCAAATCCAGATTTTAGTTCTTCCTGTACCCACGGTAGCTAGAACCCAGTCCAGACTTCTTCTTGTCTCCTCTCCCCAAATCTTCCGGTCTTTCACGTCGCCGCTAGAAACGCTGGATACGACCGAGCAACGACGGCGCGCCTATCTCCAGCGCATCACAATCGCGTCTTGAAGCCTCTGACGGTCCTCTCATTGCTGCGGATTGGGTGCTTTCGGGTCTGCACCGCCACTATCGCCACGGTGTCGGACCTGTGTCTCTTGTCTCTCAACGGACCCGGTAAGTTCGTGAAGCACAATATTCATATCTACTTTGACATCTATTGACTTAATCTAATTTGTTATATTGAGTCTTGATTCTGAGCATGCATTCTACAACACATTTTTCTTAAATTCAATTCCTGATAATGCCACCTAACTAAATGAAGAAGGTATAGAGATAGAGTTATGTATGTAGTTACTTATTCGAACCTGCCGTATTTGCAGTTTTGAATCTATTTTTTTGTTTTCCCAAGTTCAGAATTGCTTTTAATTTTGAAATTATTTTAGAAAAATGAAATGTTTATTTTCCTAATTTTTCTTTGTCCGCTAATTTGTTTGCATCTTCACATGAACCTGTGACCTTTTGTGGTCCTTAATACAATAAAATTGGGGAATTGGAGTTGGTAGAAAACTGCTCAAGTTGATTTGGTTCAAGTGTTGATGTTGTGTGAAAATTAAATACTACTGCCTATTCCCCATTCCCCTTTGAATTCTCTTTTTCTTTTCTTTTCCTTTATGGCATTGTATTATTATATCTTTAGTTGAAATGGTTGAAATAATTAGCTGCCTCAGTTCTTGACTTTGAATTTTATTTAGCCTCATAAAATTATAATTGAATCACTTTCTTGCTTAACTTTTCATCAATTTCAAACTTATGGTTACTTTACATTATTCCCAATTGATAAGTAACCAATCGCTAGCTACACAAAGGTTGATAAGACAAGTGACTAACTCACTTAATTGAATTGATCCTAACTTAGTATTCAACATTTTATAGAATAACGAATCTGGTTAACTTTCGAAGACTTATTAAATCCAAAATTAGTTTATATGACCTACAATAATCAATATGATTTAGTTAGTTGAAATTATAATATATGACCTGGTGTGCTATATTGATTTGGGAATGTATTATTATTACTGCCTAACATGCTAGGAGTGTGAAAATTTATTGAAAAATCCAGAGGCACTAGCATTTTATTTTAGCTAGAAAAAAAACCAAATTAAACAGGTAAAAAGACCAAATAATTTTCACAAGTAGACTTCAGTGCCGTTAATTTCACTAAATCAATGTTTGCACTAAAAATTATTGCTGTTAACTTATTAGTTATTATGTTAATGTTGTATGATGGCAAACATTATTTTTGGCATTATATTATTTTTGGCGTCAAGCATAGACTCGGTTGTTACCATTTTAGGTAACTTTCTTGTTCTCACTGCTCTGCTTTTTTCTTAATTGTATAGAATTTTGTCAATTTCTATATTGTGTTTTGGTGTGGAAATGGGGATAGGTATGCAGGGGAGTATTTTGGAGACAAAATCCATGAATTTGGTGTATACTACTTTGCCAATGGACACTGCTATGAAGGAGCATGGCATGAGGGACGCAGGCAAGGTATTGGAACTTACACCTTTCGAAAGGCCGACCGGAGATGCGGTGAATGGAATGCTGGCAACCTCAAGCACCCTCTGCCACCACACTCTCATGCCGTCCTTCGAGCACTTCAGGTATTCAATTCATTCAATCGTCCTGTTGTTTCCTCCAAATAAGCTGGTTGTTTTTTTCCTTATCTATGTGTTTGTCTAATTGCAGGCTGCAAGGAAAACGGCCGATAGCGCGATTAACCTTAGGCGCGTCGACAATGAGGTGAACAAAGCAGTGATAGCTGCTAACAGGGCTGCCAAGGCGTCTAGAGTAGCCGCCGTGAAAGCTGTTCAGAACAGAATGGATGGACAATTTTGCGATACTGATGTCTAAGAATTAAGGCATTAGCTTTTTGTTATACAATTGTAAATTTTCCTTTTTACTAATTCTGAGTACTTAAAGGTGTCACCCCGGATAGCAAAATCTTGCTGGAGGTTGATGATAGTCATGCCTTTTTTTTTTGGCCTTTTTCAGATGTAAATCAAATCAATGAAAGATGAATTTTTTAACATTTTCACTGTGAGGCAACATCCTAAGTAAAGTTTATTAGCATGGTGCTAAGTTGTCAGTGTAAGATTGATCCTTATTTTTACTTGTGTCACTTTGTTTATCATTCTCTTTCTGTGATTCTTTTAAACAGAGATTGAGTTACCACTACTTCTTCTTGAATAACAGAGATGATGACATTCTCATCTTAAACCAATATTTAAAGAGTTAATGAAAAATAAGTTTTTTTCTTCCTTAAAGAAATGAAAAGGCTTGTTCTTGGTGTTGTGATCCTGTAATTAACAAAAGCAAAGACTAGAAGAAGAACTACATTACTGAGAACCACAAATTATAAGAATGGGACAGTTGATGACCAAAAACTATTCATTAACAAGATCATGACCATAAATATTGTACTTAGTAACAAATTCCTGCTCAAACCACCAAAATAAAGGCCATACCACAATACCAATAAAACTGTACAAAGAACCTACACCTATTCTGAACATAGCAAAATAAAGGCGTTTCCAAAATATCTATCCAAAATGCATACCAAATATAAGTTTGTACGTTATATCATCTTAAACATAACCTACTCCCAAAATCCTAAAACCCTACAGTGAAAAACTTAATACCCTAGCCCAAACCTAATACCCTTAACCAACAGTCAACTTCATATAATGGAGCGGACAAGGCCAATCATCTGTGAATCTGACAAGCCCCAGAAGTGTGCATACACGTTAGGACTTTCAGCAAACTTCAAAATCGCCCTCACCACCTCGTCATCACCGAACCCAAGCTGTGTGAGCTTGTTGCCAACCTTCCACTTCTCGTTCACACCAACAATGGCATCAGCTATCAGTTGTTCATTCTTCCTTTGGTCAGCTGAAGATTGCTGAATATGGTCGGCCATCCTCTCCAGTACGTCAAGTTGTTTTCTCTTTCTCCCATATCGCCTTGTGCTTCCTGCACTCGCACCTGCTTCAGATTGTGATGCTTGTCCTTGCATTGCTGGCCCTCCACCGTTGTCTGGATGTGGAGACATATCAGACTCATCAAATCCAACTGCAGTGTCTTCTGTCTCTTCGTTAACCTGTTCCTCCGCATCAAAACCACTAACTGCTGCTGCTCCTGTAGCTCTATCCCTGCCAAATGTACCCTCCAGCCGGTGAAACAGAGAAAATGGCTTGCCAGGACTGTAGAACTTGGTTGGATGTGCCTGTGAAAAAATAAACCGCATTTAACAAATTTTGTATGAAGTTAATATTTTAAAAAAAGAAAAACATGAATGGCTGAGGCTTGTATATATTATAGAGCATGTTCTATTGCTTAATGTGAAACCAAGAAGAGAAGGAGGCTGCTCTTGCCAACACCAGAGTTACCGATGAATAACACCTAATACAAGTAATCAAAGCTACTATTCCCTACCTTTGAACCTGAACCCATTTCTCTCTTTTCTTTTTTTACCCTTTCCAAATTCATTTAAAAAACTCCATAAAAAGTATGCGAGTAGACTCATTCAAAAAGTAGGAGAGATAGTTAGGACAAGTCTGCCTGTGAACAAGTGTCCAAATAAATAGTAAAACAACAAAGTACCAACAAACTCATTCAAGTCATAGACTGCAGGAAATTTTAACTACTAGATCAGGTATAATATGCAAAAGTGAAATAATTCTGCCTATGTTATCACGCAAATTCATTCATCAGTCAATTCGATCCATTGACTCCAGATCTTATTGTAATTAGAGTTTATGAAATTGTATTATTCACACAACAGATATAAAAGAATGATATTCCTATTAAATATATATAGAAATTCAATATCAGACTAACACATGTTTGAACACATTCAAACTGAATGGTGGAAATCACAAATGATGTATTATCAAGTTAACAAAATAAGCCAAGTCTAAAGTTCTCTATACCAGAAGAATACTAGCATAAAGCTTCATAATAGATTGAATTATTACATTATTCAACTAGACTTGTTCAAGAAGTAAGCACAAAGAACAACATCAAGTCTTCATGTTTGGATCTCATATCTTCATAAAAAGACACGCATCGCTTAATAATTTCGGAGCGCTCCATTTCTTCCTAGCAAAATCATTACATCAACAATTACATAAACATTTAAAGAAATCTAACAATACTTGATGCAAAATCTGCTATATCTTAGGACAAAAAACAAGATCAAGAAACTGATCCCAAAAGACAGTTATCACTATCTAGATCTAATCATATATATTGAAGTTTATCTAATCATATATATTGAAGTTAAGCAACACCAGCACTAGAAGGCAAATCTCTAAGACAGAACTTAAGCAACACCAGCACTAGAAGGCAAATCCATGCATGGAAAGTTATGGCTAGCATTTTTTTGATTTGCAAACTGATCATGCGGTGATGATTCTTGATAATTGTGGAGCAAGATTGAATTTTAAATCAGTACATCTCATTATTATTTTTGCATCAGAATACTATTATTTTGGCGTATGCCATAGAAGGCAAACTTCAAAACATAAGCTACAATATAATGTTTTAATACACAAAAAGCTAAGGAGATGCAGATACTTATTATTCTCACAGTGGAAGTCTCATTTAAATTTTGGTATTGTAGGAACCACAATACTTCCTAGTTTAATTAATAAGACAAACATACAATTAACCCCTTTGAATTTTGGCTTGTGAAGTTTATTAATAAAAAGGCTTTTTATGCACTATTTGACAACCTCAAGTTGTCAAAAATCGCAGATTTTGAAAATTTAGTGGTGTAAAGTGCATAGGAGCTAAAATTCAAAAGAATTAGCTGCATTTTTTCCTCCTTAATCAGAATCTGAGTACATAAGTCCATTAGGTTTTCAACTTTACATATCATACAAATACAGATTCAGCAACCAGATATCATTCAAGCTAGAAACATTCGGGATAAAGAAATAGACCAAATCATCCCCCAGAATTTAATATTACCATACTAAACTAACAAATTCCTCTTCAATACGATTTAAGAAATTACAGTGAGTGCGCTGGTTATAGCCACAACAATCATAGATTTCACAAAACAATTTACACATTCTCACATCAAACAGATATAAATTAGATAAACAGAGCAACCCAGAATTCAGAATCAAAAGATGTATAAGAATGCAAAACCTAAATAACCAATCTGACCAAAACCAATTCATAAGAAGCACATCACAAACAAAATTAAAGAAATAAGGCATGAAAACATATACGCATATATACATCAAAACAAATAACCAAATCGAAGTGAAGAGAGAAAAACCCAGATTCTTTCTATAACGAAATCCACGGAGCAGAACTCGCGAAATAAAAATGCATAAACATTCAAATAAATCTGACACTTCTTCATGCAAAATCTGCTATATCTTTTTAGAACCAAAAACAAGAATAAGAAACTGGAATCAAAAGACATGTAACTCTATTTACTTCTCCAAATAGGAAATACAATAGAAACATAACAAAAATGATAATATTGATTTTCCTCTCTCATTTCATATACTGGAAGTGATTTTGTCACGTACTTTAAGCACATCAAACTCTTTCAAAAGGCAAAAAAGAAGGAGAAAAAAGAGGAGATGAGAAGTACATAAACAATTTGGGTTTAAATTGAGAAGAACATGAAGCACATAAACAATTTGGGTTCTTTAACTCTATTTGCAATGGGGTTTTAGTATCTTCGTTTAATTCCTTTCCCAAATTTAAAGCATTTGATCCCGCGCAAATTACTATATCCCATTTCATTTTCTAGCATTTTTGTATATTTTAAATTCCTAATCATGTCATAAAATAATCTTACTCTTTAAAATGATAAATTTGTTTCCACTATTTTAAGATAAAAAGAGATAGATTAAACATAACTTCATAAAATTCGTACATATATGAAAGAGGATTAATATACACTCTTTTCCAAATAATGAAAACCAAGTTTAATTGTTAAGAATATATTCAAATTTTGTGAGAGTATGATTCTCCTACTGTTTATATGATTAGAAACTTCAATTGCCATATAGCAAATATTACCCATGAACTGGGAATCTTGGTTTATATGTTAATTGTGAAAAAGTAAAATACCAAACTTGCATTGCTAGATGCAAAATCCTTCTTCTTACTCTGCCTTCATAGCCAATTCTGTTCTCAGGTATAAGTGGGTCCACACTTGCATGCGTAAAGCATATATTAACCAGTACATATTCTTACTGAGGGAGAATTACAATTTACAACCTTATACACACTTCTAGATTAGCAAATAACATTTTATCCATACGTCCTAGTAGTAAACACTCGCATAAAAGATTTTAAAGAAATAGAAAATATACATTTTCCCCCTTGCTTTAAAAACAAGCTTGTTGTAAAAGAACGTTTTCCTATTTTTAGGTGACTGTATCCAGAGTTACACATTCAAAATAAACACTGCAAATCTTATGTCTAGGATATGAATCACACTCAGTTATACTGATTCCCCCTCTTCTTTAAATCTGATTAAGCACTCTATCAAGTACAACTTATGTTTTATAAAAATATATATAAATAAATTTAGTTAGACCATTTTTACATAAAAAAGCAGCAATTGCTTTATCAGACTATGATTCGCAAACTATGAGAAACCTTAATAAGGTATAGAAACGAATCAGCTTTATCCATGAAAATTTTTACAAGTGCAGTGTAATAGAATAAACCAAGGTAACTAATAACAGTTTGCTTGCAAGTTTGTACTACATATTCAATCATACAATATAAGGTCCAATTGAGTTAGGCTAATGAGAGCTCTGTGCAGACATGGAACAATAGTAGTCGCAGACATGAAAAAATGGGAAAAAATAGTATAACCCATAATGAAATCAACAAATAGATGTTGTTAGGCTAATAAATTGAGTAATCATCCAATTAGTGGCATTTAAAACGAAGTAAACATCATAAACTCATTATTTATAAAGCTGAAATAAATGGGTTATGTTAGGTCACGAACAAATTCACACTAGGCAAAGAACTTCTTTAACTTCAATGCTACTACTACACACTATTAACAAAAATAATTACAAATCAAGCAAAGAGGTTCTGAGTACAAATACACCTTTCAAATACAAACAAATTTGATTTAAGCATTACAAAAATAATGGTTAAATCCACATATCAAATTGATTATCACAAGAAGAGAAAAGTCCCAATGCTAGGTCACGAACAAATCCAAATTAAAGATTAGAGCACGACAGAAAAGATGAAAGGAATCAGTAAATTAAATAACATTTGTATAAAACTAACCTGGTCAGAGCAGTTCGGAGGAGGAGTTGATGGTTGAGGTGGACAGCAATCGAGGAGAGGCGGCAACTTCGCTCTTCGATTTTCCTGTGAATGAGAAAAAGAGGAGGTGAGAAGATGGGGGATACGAAGATAAACTCGCAAGCGGCAAATTACTTACCTAGCGGTGGCGAGGCCAGCGGCGACGCGGTGGCTGTTCTTGAAGAAGAATGCTTGAGTGCAGTGGCTGTTCCGAAGAAGAATGAGAAGATGACTCACGATGGTTGATCAAGAAGCCCTAGATTTACAATAAGGATAATTTTGAAATTATAAAATTTGGATGGGGTAATTTAGGTATAAATTATAATTAAAATTTCTGTCCCCGTCTTTAAATTTTTCTGTCTCCAGTGTCCCTACTTTTTGGAGGTACTGAAATATTGAAATTTTAAAGACAGAGACAGAAATTTAAGTACCAGTCTCTAGCTCAACAAACATAATACTGAGTCCCTGTCTCTCTGTCTCAGTTCTAGTCTCTGCAAACAAACGCTACCTTTGTGTTGGTGGGGCCGCAACTCAAGTGAGACCCACAAACTAAAAAAAAAGTGGCGAAATCTATGGAAAAGAAGAGAAAGAGAATGTCCTTCATTTGAAAAAGGAAAAAGAAAACAGGGAGAGTTGGGGAGAAGAGATCGATGAAAGAAAAGAAAAAAAAAAGGAAAAAATGGCAGTTTTAATATATTCTGATTGAACTGGTAAACTTGTTCCATTTTTTATAAAATTTAGTATGTTGTTTTAGTGTATAGATAAACCTTAGGATATGACTTGTTACTTGTATTACCTTTTTTTTTGTTTGATTTGAGATACCCACTTTTGTGGAGGCTTAGTTTAGGTTGATTTCATCAATTTTGATGATGTATTTTGTTGACTATTGAAATGTTCTATTGCTACTAGGAAGACTGATTGTATACCCATTATTTTGACAGTGAAAGATTTTATTGGACTAGGTCCCGTAAATTTTTTGTCCCTCTTTTGAGAGTTTTCCTACGATAAAAATTTTGGTGTTTGATTATTTAATTTCTGCCATTATATTTGCTACTTGGAATCTTTTTGGAGTTTCCTATTTAACTACACAGGTTATGAAAAAAATTATTTTTAGTGCTTTCGCTGTTAGACAGATTCTTATTGAACCTCAATGTTTCTAACAAAATGGTATCCAGAACTTTGGTTGTTTATTTCCATGCTGATTAAATGGAAGAAAATATTTAAGAGCCAAATATGGTCAAGTTGAATTCCAAAAATTATTCGATTTGAAAAATTCTCATGGAAAATATGTTATATAGCAAGGACTTGTATGATCTTGTAGAGGGGGGGATAAATCCAAATGTACTAAATGCGATGTTGAATGGAAGAAGTTGAATTGGAAGGCAGTTGCTTTGATTAAACAATAGCTCGATCTTAGCGTGTATCCACATGCTAACACCGAAACTAATGCTGAGAAGATATGAACAAAATTGAAGGAGTTATACGAGAGGAAGAATGTGCAAAACAAAGCATTCTTTATTAGGAAGCTTGTTAATATGAAGTATATTGAAGGTAAATCAATGCTGGAGCACTTGAGTATTTTTCACTAGACTGTGAAACAACTGACAAATAATGAAATTATTTTAAATAATGAGTTACAAGTCTTGTTGTTGTTGAGTTCTTTGCCTGATAGTTGAGAAGTTCTAGTTGTGACACTGACTAATTCAGCTCCAAAAGAGAAGTTGACTTTAGCAATGGTTAAAGAGAGCATGTTGAACGAAGAAGCCAGAAAAAAAGAACAGGGTTTGATTAATGCCTCCTCCCAGTCAGAAGTACTTGTTTCAGAGTCACAGGAGAGAAGGCAAATTAGAAAATCTCATAGTTCTGACAGGTCAAAGAGTCAAAACAAGTCAAAAAGAAAATACACGCCAAGAAAGGAGTTCATTTATCACCGTTGTGTAAGTCGGGATATATCAAGAGAAATTGTAGGTTCTTCAAAAGAGAGCAATCAAGGAAAAAACCGAAGACAAAGGTAAAGATAATGATAAAGAAACTGCTGCTATTATTTATGAAGATGTTCTTATCACATATGATAAAAATTATGTTAATCTTGTTTGTGATGATTTCACTTGGATTATGGACTCTGGTGCCTCATGTCATGTCACTCCGAGGCGTGAATTTTTTACTTCCTTTACTGCTAAAATTTTGACAAGATCAAATTAGGAGATAAAAAAGTGTATGATATCATTAGTATGGGTGATATGTGGCTTGAAACCAACATGGGATGCAAGTTATAGTTGAAGAATGTTAGACATGCGCTAGATATGCGGTTTAATCTGATTCCAGTGAAGGCATTGGATCAAGAGGGTTATTGCACTTCTTTTGGTAGTGAACAATACAAGATTACTAAAGAGGCTCTCATTGTTGCTAAAGAAGACAATTGTCTCACTAATTTCTACTGGTTAGAAGCAAAGTTGTGCAAAGAAGAGGTAAATGTAGCTAGTGATTCCTCTTTTGATTTGTGGTATATACATCTTGGTCACTTGAGCGAAAAAGGACTAAGCGTCTTAGTCAAGAAGCACTCACTTTCAGTAAAAAGTATAAATTTAAATACTTGTACTCATTATTTTGTTGGAAAGTATGCTAGAGTATTGGTGCACAAAATTACAATCACACTTTTGCAACTCCGCACAACTAACTAGCAAGTGCACTGGGTCGTCCAAGTAATACCTTATGTGAGTAAGGGTCGATCCCACGGAGATTGTCGGCTTGAAGCAAGCTATGGTTATCTTGTAACTCTTAGTCAGGATATCAATAATTCTCAGATTTAATTGTAAAAAGTAAAAGAACATGAAATAAATACTTGTTATGCAGTAATGAAGAACAGGTTGAGGCTTTGGAGATGCTTTGTCTTCTAAATCTTTGCTTTCCTACTATCTTTTTCTTCATGCACGCAAGGCTCCTTCCATGGCAAGCTTTATGTTGGGCATCACCGTTGTCAATGGCTACTTCCCGTCCTCTCAGTGAAAACGTTCCAAATGCGCTGTCACCGCACGGCTAATCATCTGTCGGTTCTCGATCGTGCTGGAATAGGATCCATTGATCCTTTTGCGTCTGTCACATGCCCAACAATCACGAGTTTGAAGCTCGTCACAGCCAGCCCTTCCCAGATCCTACTCAGAATACCACAGACAAGGTTTAGACGTTCTGGATCTCAGGAATGGCTGCCAATAATTCTAGCTTATACCACGAAGACTCTGATCTGAATCATGAGGCTAAGAGATATGCATTCAATCTAAGGTAGAACGGAGGG
>NC_029789.2:141085512-141085864 GCF_000816755.2 Arachis ipaensis | reverse complement strand
TGTAGAGACTTTTTTTGGAGTTAAACGCCAGCTTTTGTGCCAGTTTGGGCGTTTAACTCCAGTTTTTATGCCAGTTCCGGCGTTAAATGCCAGAATTCTTGAGTTGACTTGGAATGCCTGTTTGGGCCATCAAATCTCGAGCAAAGTATGGACTATTATATATTTCTGGAAAGACCAGGATGTCTACTTTCCAACGCAATTGAGAGCGCGCCAATTGGGCTTCTGTAGCTCCAGAAAATCTACTTTGAGTGCAAGGAGGTCAGAATCCAACAGCATCTGCAGTCCTTTTTCAGCCTCTGAATCAGATTTTCGCTCAGGTCCCTCAATTTCAGCCAGAAAATACCTGAAATCA
>NC_029789.2:141082306-141082405 GCF_000816755.2 Arachis ipaensis | reverse complement strand
GTCTTGGCTCTTGGCTGTGGCCCTAAGCACTTTGTTTTCCAGTATTACCACCGGATACATAAATGCCACAGACACATAAATGGGTGAACGATTGTGACT
>NC_029789.2:141077417-141082123 GCF_000816755.2 Arachis ipaensis | reverse complement strand
GATTTTATTCCTGTGGGCCCTCCTATCCACTGATGCTCAAAGCCTTGGATCCTTTTTATCACCCTTGCCTTTTGGTTTAAAGGGGTATTGGCTTTTTCTGCTTGCTTTTCTTTTTCTCTCTTTTTTTTTCTGCAAGTTTTTCACTGCTTTTTCTTGCTTCAAGAATCAATTTTATGATTTTTCAGATCATCAGATAACATTTCTCCTTTTTCCATCATTCTTTCAAGAGCCAACAATTTTAACATTCATAAACAATCAACTTCAAAAATATGCACTGTTCAAGCATTCATTCAGAAAATAATAGTATTGCCACCACATCAAAATAATTAAACTGTTTTAAAATTCAAAATTCATGTACTTCTTTTTCTTTTTCAATTAAAAATACTTTTTATTTAAGAAAGGTGATGGATTCATAGGACATTCATATCTTTAAGACATAAACTTTAAATTTTTATTGATTATGGAATAAAAATAAGACTCAAAAATAAATATAAGCGTAGACCCATAATAATAGAAGACAGAAAATTAAAAGCAGAAGAATAAATGACTCTTAAAATAGACTCTTAATAATAAAGGTTATCACAGAGTTAGGACTCAACAACCTTGATTTTGAGGAGTGGATGCTCCTTCAATCTGTGGGGTGCTTGGTCCTTCAAGGGAGAGCTTCTGGCGCTTCAGCTCCTGTAGCTCACGCCCCTGCTTCTCCTGTTCCTTCAGCAGTTTGCAGAGCATGCAGTTTTGATTCTGCTGTTCTTCCTTAAGTTGTTCCATAGCTTCTTGCAGCTTGGTAACAGATGCTTCTAGGCGGGTCCAGTAGTCAATTTCAGGAATTTCTGGAAGGAATTCCTGCGCCCTCCTTTTGATGGAGTTGTCTTGCACTTGTCCTTCCATTGACTTCTTGGTGATTGGTGTTCAATTGGGATGAATTCATCTACTCCCATCCTTACCCCAGCATCTTTACATAGCAGAGAAATTAAGCTTGGGTAGGCCAGTTTGGCTTCAGTGGAGTTCTTATTTGCAATTGTGTAAATCTCACAAGAAATCAGATGATGAATCTCCACTTCTTTTCCAAGCATAATACAATGAATCATCACTGCTCTTTTGACAGTGACCTCAGAGCGGTTGCTAGTGGGCAATATAGAACGCCCAATGAAGTCCAACCAGCCTCTTGCAACTGGTTTGAGATCTCCCCTCTTGAGTTGGTTTGGGACACCTTTTGAATTGGTTATCCACTTAGTTCCAGGGAGGCATATGTCCTCTAGAACTTGATCCAACCCCTTATCTACTCTCACCATTCTCCTATTAAAGGATTTTGGATCATCTTGTAGTTGAGGCAATTTGAAGATCTCTCTTATTTTGTCTAGATGGAAGTAAATAAGCCTCCCTTTGACCATGGTTCGGTAGGTATGAAAGGCGGTTCCAGTTATTCTCTGCTTATCTGTCAGCCACAGATTTGAGTAGAATTCCTGAACCATGTTTCTTCCAACCTTTGTCTCAGGATTGGCTAGAATTTTCCATCCTCTATTTCGAATTTTCTCTTGGATCTCCGGATATTCATCCTCTTTCAGATTGAATTTAACTTCCGGGATTACTGACCTCAGACCCATTATTTTGTGGTAATGGTCTGCATGTTCTTTGGTTAAGAACCTCTCTTGATTCCAAAGACTCTTTGGAGTATTCTCTTTTTTGCCTCTTGATTTGGTTTGTTTTCCCTTAGGTGTCATGATCTTGATGAGTCTTAGCTCAGTGATCACAGAAAAACACACCAAACTTAGAGGTTTGCTTGCCCTCAAGCAAAAGAAAGGAAAGGGGAGAGAAAGGAGAAGAGGCAAATTCGAATGGTGGAGAGGAGGGGATGGCCGAATGTATATTTATAGGAGGAGGGGAGGGATTTCGAAAAATTTGAAAGAGATATGACATAGAGATATGATTGATGGAAGAAAATAAAATCATGATATGAAAAAGATGAGATTTGTAATTGAAAAATATATAAAGATGTTAAATCTGAAAATTTGGTTATGCATCTAAGAATTACAAGATGATATGATGAGTTGAAAAAGATTTGGAAAGAAATTAAGAAGATAATTGAGTTTTTTAAGAAGATTTGGGAAGGATTTGAAAGGAAATTGAAAAGAGATTTAGAAAATGTTTGAATTTTTGAAAATTGAGGGTGAATAATGAAAGTTTGAAACATGTTTATGCAGAAAAGTATGAATCAAAACATGAAAATTTGAAAAAATTTGAAGTTGGAAACAAAATCTCCTCCCCCTGCCTTTCTGGCGTTAAACGCCCAGAATGGTATCCATTCTGGCGTTTAACGCCCAATTGTTGGCCATTATGGGCGTTTAATGCCCAGCCAGGTACCCTGGCTGGCGTTAAATGCCAGAAACCCCTTTATCACTGGGCATTTTTCTGAACGCCCAGGATGCTGCAATTCTGGCATTAAACGCCCAGAATGGTACCCATTCTGGCGTTTAACGCCCAAAATGCCCCTTACTGGCATTTTCTTGCCAGCAAGCTCCTTTTCTCTGCTTTTTGCACTGAATCCTTCTGTAACTCTGTGAATTCCTTCAATTTTGATGATTAAACTTCTACAAGTATTAATTAAAATAAATAACTTGCTAATGGCTGGGTTGCCTCCCAGCAAGCGCTTCTTTATTGTCTTTAGCTGGACTTTTACTGAGCTTCATTCAAGCCTCAGTTTTGAGCATTCTTGCTCAAAATTGCTTTCAAGATAATGTTTGATTCTCTGTCTATTAACAATGAATTTTTTGTCAGAATCAATATCTTGAAGCTCAACATATCCATATGGTGACACTCCTGTAATCACATATGGTCCCCTCCACCGGGATTTTAGTTTCCCGGGAAATAATCTGAGCCTAGAGTTGAACAGCAGAACTTTTTGTCCTGGCTCAAAGACTCTGGATGACAATTTCTTGTCATGCCACTTTTTTGCTTTTTCCTTATAAATTTTTGCATTTTCAAAAGCATTGAGTCTGAACTCCTCTAGCTCATTTAGCTGGAGCAATCTTTTCTCACCAGCTAACTTAGCATCCATGTTTAGGAATCTAGTTGCCCAGTAGGCTTTATGTTCCAGTTCCACGGGCAGATGACAGGCCTTGCCATACACAAGCTGGTATGGAGAGGTTCCTATAGGAGTCTTGAATGCTGTTCTGTATGCCCACAGAGCATCATCCAAGCTCTTTTTCCCAATCCTTTCTACGGGCAATTACGGTCCATTCCAGGATTCTCTTTAGTTCTCTATTAGAGACTTCAGTCTTCCCATTTGTCTGTGGATGATATGGAGTTGCTACTTTGTGGCTAATTCCATATCGAACCATAGCAGAGTAAAGCTGTTTATTGCAGAAATGGGTGCCCCCATCACTGATTAGTACTCTGGGAACACCGAATCTGCTGAAAACATGTTTCTGGAGGAACTTCAGCACAGTCTTGGTATCATTAGTGGGTGTGGCAATTGCTTCCACCCATTTAGATACGTAGTCTACTGCCACCAGAATGTAAGTGTTTGAGTATGATGGTGGGAAAGGACCCATGAAGTCAATACCCCATACATCAAACAACTCAATCTCTAAGATTCCTTGTTGAGGCATGGCATAACCATGAGGCAAGTTACCAGCTCTTTGGTAACTATTGCAGTTACGCACAAACTCTCGGGCATCTCTATAGAGAGTAGGCCAATAGAAGCCACATTGGAGGACTTTAGTGGCTGTTCGCTCACTTCCGAAATGTCCTCCATACTGTGATCCATGGCAATGCCACAGGATCTTCTGTGCCTCCTCTCTAGGGACGCATCTGCGGATCATTCCGTTTGCGCATCTCTTAAAGAGATATGGTTCATCCCATAAGTAGTACTTTGCATCAGAAATTAGTTTTTTCTTTTGCAACCTGCTGTACTCCTGGGGTATGAACCTCACAGCTTTATAATTTGCAATGTCTGCAAATCATGGTGCTTTCTGAATGGCAAAAAGTTGCTCATCCGGAAAGGTCTCAGAGATCTCAGTAGGAGGGAGGGACGCCCCTACTACTGGTTCTATTCGGGACAGGTGATCAGCTACCTGGTTCTCTGTCCCTTTTCTGTCTCTTATTTCTATATCAAACTCTTGCAGAAGCAACACCCATCTTATGAGCCTGGGTTTTGAATCCTGCTTTGTGAGTAGATATTTAAGAGCAGCATGGTCAGTATACACAATCACTTTTGAACCTACTAAATAGGATCTAAACTTGTCAATGGTATAAACCACTGCAAGTAACTCCTTTTCTGTGGTTGTGTAATTCTTCTGTGCGTCATTTAGAACACGACTAGCATAGTAAATGACGTGCAGAAGCTTGTTATGCCTTTGTCCCAACACTGCACCAATGGCATGGTCACTGGCATCACACATTAATTCGAATGGTAATGTCCAGTCAGGTGCAGATATGACTGGTGCTGTGACCAGCTTGGCTTTCAGGGTCTCAAACGCCTGTAGACACTTTGTGTCGAACACAAATGGCGTGTCAGCAGCTAGCAGGTTGCTTAGAGGTTTTGCAATTTTTGAAAAATCCTTTATGAACCTCCTATAGAATCCTGCATGCCCCAGAAAGCTTCTGATTGCCTTAACATTGGCAGGTGGTGGTAATTTCTCAATTACCTCTACCTTGGCTTGATCCACCTCTATTCCCTTGCTTGAAATTTTGTACCCAAGGAT
>NC_029789.2:141074388-141076898 GCF_000816755.2 Arachis ipaensis | reverse complement strand
TCTAGCTCTGATTCAGGACTCTCAGTCATATTGATCTCTTCCACCAAAGAGTCAATAATATCAGTGCTCATGCAGTCATTTGCTGTGTCTGGATGCTGCATAGCTTTGACAGCATTTAACTTTAACTCATCCTCATTGACTCTCAGGGTCACTTCCCCTTTTTGTACATCAATAAGAGTTCGTCCAGTTGCTAGGAAAGGTTTTCCTAGAATGAGAGTTGCACTCTTGTGCTCCTCCATTTCCAGCACTACAAAGTCAGTGGGAAAGGCGAATGGCCCAACCTTGACAATCATGTCCTCAATGATGCCTGATGGATATTTAATGGAGCCATCAGCAAGTTGAAGACATATCCGGTTTGGTTTGACTTCTTCAGTCAACCCAAGCTTTCTGATAGTGGATGCAGGTATTAGGTTGATACTTGCTCCAAGGTCACATAGAGCTGTCTTAGTGCAAGCACCCTCTAATGTGCATGGTATCATAAAGCTTCTTGGATTTTGAAGCTTTTCTGGTAAGCTTTTTAGAATGACTGCACTGCATTCTTCAGTGAGAAACGCTCTTTCAGTTTCTCTCCAATCCTTCTTATGACTTAAGATCTCTTTCATGAACTTAGCATAAGAGGGTATTTGCTCAAGTGCCTCTGCAAACGGGATCTTTATTTCAAGAGTCCTGAGATAGTCTGCAAAGCGGGCAAATTGTTTATCCTGTTCCGCTTGGCGGAGCTTCTGAGGATAAGGCATCTTGACTTTATATTCTTCAACCTTAGTTGCTGCAGGTTTATTTCCTACATAAGTGGTTGGAGAAGCCTTCTTAGAGGGGCTACTATCAGCACTTGCAGGTGCCTGATCCCTCATTGGCGTTTGAATGCCAGGAATGGGGGCTGAATGGGCGTTTAACACCAGGTTCCCACCCTTTTCTGGCATTTGAACGCCAGATTTGGGCATCCATTGGGCGTTTAACGCCAGTTTTCCCCCTTTTCTGGTGTTTGAACGCCAGAGTTATTCCTCTCTGGGCTCTTGATGTCCTCAGAGGGATTTTGGGCAGTGGTTTGGTCATCCTCTGTCATTTGTTCCTTTCTTGACTTTTTGCTACTTTGAGCTGAGTTATTCAATGTCTTCCCGCTCCTTAGTTGGACAGCTTGGCATTCTTCTGTTATCTGCTTAGATAGCTGCTGTCTTATTTGATTCAATTGTGCTTCTATATTCTTGTTAGCATTTTTAGTGTCTTGGAGCATCTCTTTGAATTCTGCTAATTGTTTTGTCATAAGAAGTAATTGCTGATTAAGTTCAACAATCTGTTCTTGAGGATTGGGATCAGTAGTTACTGCCATAGCCTCTTCTTTTATGGAGGACTCACTGTTTGAGTACAGATGTTGATTTCTAGCAACTGTATCTATGAGCTCTTGAGCTTCTTCAATTGTTTTTTTCATGTGTATAGATCCACCAGCTGAGTGGTCTAGGGACATCTGAGCTTTTTCTGTAAGCTCATAGTAGAAGATGTCTAACTGTACCCACTCTGAAAACATTTCAGAGGGGCATTTTTCTCAGCATCCCTCTGTACCTCTCCCAGGAATTATAAAGGGATTCATGATCCTCTTGTTTAAAGCCTTGGATGTCCAGCCTTAGCTGTGTCATCCTTCTTGGAGGGTAAAATTGATTCAGGAATTTGTCTGTTAATTGTCTCCATGTTTTTATGCTTGATGTGGGTTGGTTATTTAACCAACAAATAAAATAAAAGCAAATTGAAAACAAAATTAATTAATTAATTAAAAAGATTTTGAAATTAGCAATTAAAAAGATATGATTGAAAATTATTTTGAAAAAGATATGATTGAGAAGATATGATTGCAAATAAAAAAAGGATATGATTGAAAAGATATGATTGAAGAAATTAAAAAGATTTTATTTTTGAAAAAGATTTGAAAAGATCAATTTTTGAAATTAGAATATTGACTTGACTAAAAAGAAAGATATGATTTTGAAAATCTTTGACTAAATTAATGCAAAATTTCGAAATTTATGAGTAAAATAAGGAAAGAATATTTTTTGATTTTTGAATTTTAATGCGGAAAGAGAAAAACAACAAAATGACACTAAACTTAGAAATTTTAGATCAAAACACAGAGAATAAACAAGAAAACTTTGAATGTCAAGATGAACACCAAGAACACTTTGAAGATCAAGATGAACACCAAGAACAACTTTTGAAAAATTTTTAAGTAAATAAAAGCACAAGGGACACCAAACTTAAAATTTTTAGAAAATCAAGCACAATATTTTCGAAAAATTAAAGGAAAACACAAAGAAGACACCAAACTTAGAATGTTTAAAGATCAAGAAAGACTAAGAATCATGCAAATTCGAAAAATTAACAGAGAGTAAAAGCATGCAATTGACACCAAACTTAAAATATAAAACTAAACTCAAATAAAAGACTCTAAACCAACAAAAATAAAGTATACCTAATCTAAGCAACAAGATAAACCGTCAGTTGTCCAAACTCGAACAATCCCC
>NC_029789.2:141070676-141070786 GCF_000816755.2 Arachis ipaensis | reverse complement strand
CAAGTGCACTGGAAGTAATAAGTAATACCTTACGTGAGTAAGGGTCGATCCCACAGAGATTGTCGGCTTGAAGCAAGCTATGGTTATCTTGTAACTCTTATATCAATAAT
>NC_029789.2:141063912-141070617 GCF_000816755.2 Arachis ipaensis | reverse complement strand
TTCTCGATTCTCGATCATGCTGGAATAGGATCCATTGATCCTTTTGCGTCTGTCACACGCCCAACAATCGCGAGTTTGAAGCTCGTCACACTTCCCAGTCACCGTTGTCAATGGCTACTTCCCGTCCTCTCAATGAAAACGTTCCAAATGCGCTGTCACCGCACGGCTAATCATCTGTCGATTCTCGATCATGCTGGAATAGGATCCATTGATCCTTTTGCGTCTGTCACACGCCCAACAATCGCGAGTTTGAAGCTCGTCACAGCCATCACTTCCCAGATCCTACTCAGAATATCACAGACAAGGTTTAGACGTTCCGGATCTCAAGAATGGCCGCCAATAATTCTAGCTTATACCACGAAGACTCTGATCTGAATCATGAGGCTAAGAGATATGCATTCAATCTAAGGTAGAACGGAGGTGGTTGTCAGGCACGCGTTCATAGGTGAGAATGATGATGAGTGTCACGGATCATCACATTCATCAGGTTGAAGTGCAAATGAATATCTTAGAATAGAAGCAAGCGTGATAGAATGGAAAATAATAGTAATTGCATTAATTCATGAAGAACAACAGAGCTCCTCACCCCCCCAACAATGGGGTTTAGAGACTCATACCGTAGAGAACACAATATGAAACGTGTAAAGTGTCATGAGGTACAAGATGAATCACTAAAAGTAGTTTTTATAGTGAACTGGTGACCTAGGGTTACAGAAAATGAGTAAGCTAGGGTGTTTAGTGTAAAAATCCACTTCCGGGGCCCACTTGGTGTGTGCTTGGGCTGAGCATTAAAGCTTTCATGTGTAGAGACTTTTCTTGGAGTTAAACGCTAGCTTTTGTGCCAGTTTGGGCGTTTAACTCTAGTTTTATGCCAGTTCCGGCGTTAAACGCCAGAATTCTTGAGCCGACTTGGAATGCCTGTTTGGGCCATCAAATCTCGGGCAAAGTATGGACTATTATATATTTCTGGAAAGCCCAGGATGTCTACTTTCCAACGCAATTGAGAGCGCGCCAATTGGGCTTCTGTAGCTCCAGAAAACCCACTTTGAGTGCAGAGAGGTCAGAATCCAACAGCATCTGCAGTCCTTTTTCAGCCTCTGAATCAGATTTTCGCTCAGGTCCCTCAATTTCAGCCAGAAAATACCTGAAATCACAGAAAAATACACAAACTCATAGTAAAATCCAGAAAAGTGAATTTTAAATAAGAACTAATAAAAATATAATAAAAACTAATTAAAATATACTAAAAACATACTAAAAACAATGTCAAAAAGCGTATAAATTATCCGCTCATCAAGTATTATTTCATAGTTCTGGACCTCATAGGAGATCACATGTTTTAGATTTAGTTCACACTGATATTTGCACTATGAATGCTAAAATACTAGGTGGTACATCATACTTTGTTATTTTTACTGATGATTATTCTCGAAAAATGTGGGCTTTTGTTTTGAAATCTAAAGACGAGGACACTTTCATGCAAGTGTTGAAAGAGAAATAGGAAGGAAATTGAAATGTGTTCGAGCAGATAATGGTAGTAAATACAGGGTCTATTTGAAGAGTATTGTAAAGGACATGGGATCAAGTTTGAAAAGACGGTTCCTAAGACTTCTCAATATAATAGAGTTGTAGAGAGAATGAATCGTACTATCAATGATAGAGTCAAGTGTATGCTCTCTCATACAAAGTTGCCTAAATCCTTTTGAGGTGAAGTGATGAGGATTGCGGTAGATTTGATCAATCTTTTTCATTCAGTTTCACCAAATGGTGATGTTCCAGAAAAAGTTTTGAGAGAGAAAGATGTCTCCTATAGTCACTTGCAAGTATTCAGCTGCAAGACTTTTGTTCACATTCTAAGAGATGAAAGGTCCAAACTTGATGAAAACTCAAAGCAATGTATCTTTATGAGTTATGGTCACGAAGACTTTGGTTACAGATTATGGGATCCGGTGAGCAAGAAAATAACTAGAAGTCGAGATGTGATTTTTCTTGAAGACCAAACTGTTGAAGACCTTGAGAAAATAGATAAGCCAAGAACTGTTAGACAGTTTGCTAATGATGAACCTGTTCCTTCCACTAGACCTCCTGTTGATGGAGGAGATGTACAAACTGATAATGATGGTGATGATTTGCATGATGAACCTACATCTCAACCTGAGGTACCAAATGCAGAAATTTCACTAGATGTTGAAGTTCTACCTGAACCACCAGTTGAGCTTGAATTGAGAAGATCTACTAGAGAGCATCATCTTTCTCAGAAATACTCTTCTCATGAGTATGTGATGAACACTGAGACTGGGGAGTCAGAGAACTACCAGAAATCTATGTTTGATGAGTATAAAAAAGATTGGTTGAAGGCCATGCAAGAAGAAATAAAATCCTTGCATGAGAATCATACGTTTGAATTGGTGATGCTACCGAAAGGTAAGAGAGTATTAAAAAATAAATGGGTGTTCAAATTGAAAGCGGATAAAAATGTCTCACGGTCAAGATACAAAGTTCGGTTGGTTGTGAAAGGCTTTAAGTAAAAGAAAGATATTGATTTTGAAGAGATTTTTTCTCCAGTTGTGAAGATGTCTTATATTCAAGTTGTGCTTGGATTAGCAGCTAGCTTGAATTTAGATGTTGAGCAGCTTAATGTGAAGACTGCATTCCTTCACAGTGACATAGATAAAGAAATTTATATGGAGTAATCAGAGGGTTTCGAGGTTAAAGAAAATGAGCATCTTGTATGCAAGTTGAAGAAGAGCTTATATGGGTTATAGCAAGCACTAAGACAGTAGTACACGAAGTTTGATTCTTTCATGGAAGGTCATGGGTATAGTAAGACTTCTTCTGATCATTGTGTGTATGTTAAGAAATTCTCTAATGGTGATTTTATAATTCTCTTGCTTTAAGTTGATGACATGTTAATTGTTAGTCATGACACTAAGAAGATTGAAAGTCTTAACAAAGACTTGAACAGATTCTTTGCTATGAAGAATTTGGGTCCTGCAAAGAAAATTCTTGGCATGAGTATCACTCGTGACAGGAAGAATGGAAAATTGTGTTGTAGCAGCATAAGTATATTGTGAAGAATTTAGAGAGGTTTAGCATGAGTAATTCAAAACCTATTAGTACTCCACTTGCTAGTCATTTCAAGTTGAGTTCACAGTAATGTTCTACAAGTGAGAAAGAAAAAATAAATGAAGAAGGTTCCATATGCATATGCGGTTGGCAATCTAATGTATGCTATGGTTTGCACCAGGCTGGATATTGCTCATGCCGTTAGAGTTATTAGTCGGTTTCTCTCTAATCTTGGCAAGGAACATTGGCAAGCAGTAAAGTAGATTCTCAAATACCTTAATGGTACTTCCAGAGTTTGTTTATACTTTGGGAGTGACCAACCTATGTTGGATGGTTACATAGATGCATATATAGATGGGTATCTTGATTTAAGGAAGTCTACTTCTGGTTATATGATAACTTTTGCAGGAAGAGTTGTATGGTGACAATCCTGACTTCAGAAATGTGTTGCTTTGTCTACTACAGTGGCAGAATACATTATTGTTGTTGAAACTTCTAAGAAACTCTTGTGGATGAAGAAATTTATATAAGAGTTAGGCATCAATCAAGAGAAGTTTATGTTATTTTGTGACAACCAAAGTGCTATCCATCTCAGTATGAACCTGACATTTCACTCTAGATCGAAGCATATAGAGGTGAGGTATCATTGGATACGTTAAGCGCTTAAGATGAAATCATATGCACTTGAGAAGATCCATACCGATGACAATGGTTCATATATGATGACTAAAAGTTTATCTACAATGAAGTTTGTTCTTGCAAAGAGAATGCGGGATTGGTAGAACGGCCTACTTCCATTTGAATCGGTAATGAGGAAATTTGTTGGTGGTCCCAACTTAAGTGGGACCTACAAGCCAAAAAAAAGAAAAAGAAAAGAAGTGGCAAAGGTCACGGAAAGGAAAAGAGTGAGAATATCCTTCGTTTGAAAAAGGAAAAAGAAAACAGAGAGAGTAAGGGAAAAGAGATCGACAAAGGATAAGAGAAAAATGGGAAAAATGACAGTTTTAATGTACTCTGATTGAACCAGTAAATTTGTTTCATTTCTTATAAAATTTTAGTATGTTCTTCTTGATGTAGAGATAAACATTAGGATATAATTTGTTACTTGTATTGCCTTCTCTTTTGTCTGATTTGATATATCTATTTTTGTAGAGGGTTTAGGTTGATTTCATCAATTTTGATGATATATTTTGTTGATTATTGAGTTGTCATATTGCTACTAGAAAGACTGATTATGTACCTGTTATTGTAATAGTGAAAGATTTTACTGAATTAAATTCTGTGAATTTTTTGTTCCTCTTTTAAAAATTTTTCACAATAAAAATTCTGATGTTTAATTATTTAATTTCTGTCATTATATTTATTGTTTAGAATATTTTTAAAATTACTTATTTAACTGCACAGATTATAAAAAAATTATTTTTGATATTTCTGCTATTATATAAATTATTAAACCTCAAATTTTTTAACAGTTAGATCTATATTCTTTTCATCTAACTTATTTGTGCATCAATGTTGGTGCAAAACGTTGAGGCACCAAGAAATATTTCACTCTCTTTTTCGGGGCTTATGAATTTTATTTTTTATTTTTTTTTTTTGCATGTGTGATTTTGGATACGTTGGAATTCAGTTCTTTTTTTCTTTGCTTCCCTGGTTTTGTTTTGTTCTTTTATTGTTTAGGGCTATGAGCCCAATATCCCTTTTCGTGATTCTTGGTCTTTTGGGTTTTTATTCATTTATTTGTTATGTATTGGAGATTTTGAGATGTTTTTGACTTGGTTGTTGTTGCGAAATGTCTAAATTAAAATTAGTAAATTACTATTAGAATTCAATGAATAAAATAAATTTTCATATTATATTTAAACAGTTTTTTCAATCAGTATAACGGCTTAAACATGAGAGAGGTAAACAAGTTCACAAGTCACAGCCACTTCCATTTTAAATTGATCCAGTGTATCTTAAAAACAGCATATCCAAACAAGATACCAAAAGAAAAAAACAACATATCCAAAAATAAATAGAAATCATTAAAGAAGCCACCAAGAACCTGTGTCTAATTAAAACCTATGATTCAGCTTTGCCCCCAACGAATTCCAACAACTATTTCAAATTTAAAATAGATAGTGTGGGCTAGACGCACACGTAAATAACGTATACAAGTACAACTATACAGTAATCGTTTTAAATAGAAAAATACTAGTTGTACAACAAAATTCAATCTTTATTTAGCCCTTTTTTTGGTGATTTTTTATTTGGCTTTTAAATTTAATATTTTATTATTTTAATTTTTTAATTAATTATATTTTTTATTTTTAAGAAACCATTTTTATTTTAAATACTTATTATCATTAAATTTGTAACCACTTGCAATACATTAATATTTTGCAAATCAAACCAAAAAACTGTAACAACTTTCTAATTTTTAAAAAGTCAGTGAAGTTTTCAAAATCAATTAAACTCACTTCAATTTTTTTTTATTCAAAACATTCAAAACTCATGTCAAAAACACATATAAAATTAAATAAACAACATAAACACATTTAAAATTATGTATTAACACATCTAAATTATTGTCATTATAGTTCTAAATTACATATTGAATACAGAAAAAATTAAACTCAAATACACATAAAAAATTATAAGAATACACTCTAAATATTTTATCAACACATTCAAAACTCATGTAAAAAAACTTATATATGTACATAAGAACATAATAAACAATATAAACACATTCAAAATTAAATATTGACACATCTAAATTAGGTTAACATTACAACTTCCAAATCAAACATATAAGTGCAAAAAAAATTATAATCACAAATACATTTTTTTTTGGTGACTATCACAAATACATTTAAAAAAAAATACAAACACTTTCAATATTATACATAAATTTAAAAAAATAGAATCACAGATGAGGAGGAGAGGCAGCTCTGGATCTTTACAGAGCGAAAATTTTACTAGTGATTTAAGATGGTTTAAGATTTATTTTAAAATTTTAAATTCGAAATTTTGAATTCTAACTAATTTAATTTTTGGATGTGTATTTAAATGGTAATATATTAATAATTAAATATATTAAATCTGAAATAGAAATTAAATTTAAAATTTAAAATTTAAATTTAAAATTTAAATTTCAGTTTTATTTAGTTTGTATTTTGAATGTGTACTTAATTTTAAAAAGATACTAAATCTATTTATAATTTTTAGATGTGTTTGTTTTATTTTTTTAATTATTGTAATAAAAGGCTGAATATTGTACAACTTTTAAAGGATACCTATTGAATTGTTTTAAATAATAAAATAATAAAAATAAGAGTCCTACAATGTGTACAATGAGCTATATGAGTTAAAAAATGAACATCACCCATGATTTTGGGATTAACTCTTGACCATTTGGATTTAAAATTCTAATACCATGTCATGATATCACTCATTCCAAAAATTTCAGCTGATGGAAAAAGATAATAGTAATAATTATATCTCTAATATTAAGTAAGACATCTCTAAACTTTCATTGTACACATTGTATAAATATTTTATTAGCTTCCTATACTTTTTCTAAAAATAATACTATACATCTAAATCTTTTTGTCAATTAAATTTAACTAAATTAATTTGACATGATAAAAATTA
>NC_029789.2:141058077-141063828 GCF_000816755.2 Arachis ipaensis | reverse complement strand
GTTGAATTTAATTAGTAAAAAAAAAATTTGAATGTGTGGTATTATTTCAATTAATAAATAATTAAACTAATTGCCACCAGCAAACATTCCCATCATGTCTTTTGCTTCATCAAGCTGTGTAGCCCGCCCATGCCACCTATTTGCTGCATCATCTGAGGAGGGATCGGAGGACTTTGCCCATTTGTTGGGCATTCATATTTCGAGATAGGGCACTCATGTCACCCTTCTTTGGGAATTTAAGCCCTTTCATTTTGCTCCAGAGTTTCGCAAAACGCTTGTATTCTTCCAACATCTCCATTACTTCCCTTACTTGACGACCAGAGCCCCGAGCAATTCGCATTATCCGAGATTCATTCATGATCTTTGGGTTTGAACTGTCCAACTCTTCATTTGTCATTGAGTCCATCATTGTCATGTAACGCTTAAATTTTGCCTGGCTTTCTTTCTCACGGCCTTTTGGCATTAATTCAGAACTAAATCCTGGAAGCATGGAAAACACCTGGCTGATAGGGCCCATTTTAAGTATGTTTTGAAACTGCTCATACATAATCCTCAAGGTGAAGTTTCCTTCAGACAGCTTTTGAAGCAGTTCTGGCTGTTGATCCATAGGAACGACTTCATGAATTTTGTCCATAAACCCAGACCAATCACCCATGCCTAACAGTCGGCTTACAAAAGGTTTAACATCAAAAACTTCAAACTCATCCATGTGTTCTCCTGTTCCAATGAAAATGACAGGACTCTTTGTTGCCGCAACAGCACTAAGAGCACCACCACCCTTTGCATGGCCATCCATTTTAGTAACAATTACAGCTCCAACTGCAACACTCTGCTTAAACGCTTGAGCCTGATCAAAAGCAGCCTGACCAATACTGCTATCCATAACAAATATGACAAGATCTGGTTTCGTTGCTTCTGAAACTTGACGCATTTCTTCAAAAAGAGCAGCTTCTTGTTTGTGGCGTCCACTGGTATCAACGATTATGAGATCACAGTTTTCTTTTTTGAATCTTTCTACACCGTCCACAGCAATTTTCACAGGATCTGACTCCATGTAACTTCCATAGAAAGGGATCTTAGCTTTAGTGGCATTTTGCTTCAATTGATCAAATGCACCAGCTCTGAATGTATCTGCACATACAAGTGCTGGCTTCCAGCCCTTCTTCTGATGATAATACGCATACTTTGTACAATTTGTGGTTTTTCCAGATCCTTGTAAACCAACAAACATGACGACACTTGGCTTCCCTTTTTTTGGAGTGAAAGAAGGCTTCCCAGCATCCAGCATTTTACATAGTTCGTTAAACACAGCTTGTTGGATGATTTTGCGCTTGTTGTGACCAGCGGCGACATCTTCGAGTTTGACAATCTTCTTGATGTTGGTCTGCATGTCGCACACCAGCTTGAATTGAACATCAGCCTGGATAAGAGCTCGCGTGATCTCGTTGAGACACTCCTTCAGAACCTCCTCGTCGATCACCGTCGCATTGCTCATCTGCTGGAGAGCACGCGAGATGCTCCCTCCGAGCTGTGCGAGAACCATCTTCGCGTCTTCCGATTAAAAAACGCTCAAGCAGAATCTGAGGATCGTTCCATTAATCGATCAATCTATCGATTCAGAAATTGGGTTTAGAGATTTAAGGTTTGGAGAGCAAGGGTGGGAGGAAGAGGAAAATAGGGGTGAAAGAATGGATGAAGCTTTCCACAGCAGATTGGTTTTTCTTTAGGAAAATTATTCTAAAGCACGTTAGAAACTTTTATTAATTGTTACATTGATTGAATTGTAAACTATAAAGTTAAAACTAAATATATATAGAGTATTTTTTTATAAAAGATAAAAATAAATAAAGATAAGATAAGAACAATTAAAAATAAGAACAACTAAAGATAAGATAATAAAGACTAAAATTGTAATTAAATTTATGTATTCTGTTACGCTGAATTTGTGGATCACAAAACTTTTTTATTTTGTCATGGACTAAAGTGAAAGAGTAGTTTTTTTTGGTGACTAAGTGAAAGAGTAGTTTAATAAATAGAGTATCGTTTTCATAAAAAATGATTAATTACTGAAATTAACTTAATTAAATTGCAATTGGATAATAATAAGATCTTTGAAATACAAAAGACGTTAATTAAAGACAAAATTTAGAATTAAGAATTTAAATAAGTAAAATAAATACTAGGATGATTAATTTTACCATATTATGAAATTGGATATTTATAAATAATTATGGTACTCCACTGTCACCAAAAAAAATTATGGTACTCCACTTCTTAATTGTGATTTCACATTGGTTAAGTTTTCTAAGCTAGTTTTTAATAATTTTCAGTCAAAATTTTTTTTAAACTCATATAAATGTCAACTTATATGAATAAACGATTGTATTTTGTAAAACTCGTATAATAACCACATAAATTACATGTATTTATTATTAGTTTTTGCTTAATTTATAATGTTTATAATTAGGCTTTATTTAGAAACTATTTTTTAAATGCATTGTAAATCAACATATCATTTAAATTAAATAGTGATCAAATATTTAATAGCATTAAGGTCAATTATATACACATAAATCAAAACAAGTATTATTGACATTGATATATAATGAAAAATGCTATTTGTATAATAAAATTCAGCTATTTAAATTATAATATATTAATAATTAAATATATTAAATATGAAACAAAAATTTAAAATTTAAATAAATTTTATTTAGTTTGTATTTTGAATGTGTATTTAATTTTAAAAAGATAATAAATCTATTCATAATTTTTAAATGTGTTTATTTTAATTTTTTTAAATTTTTGTAATAAAAAACTGAATATTGAACCATTTTTAAAGGATACCTAATTAAATTGATATATAACTATGTAGTTCACATAAAAGACTACAACTTTGTCCTAACTTAACAAGATTAGCTCATAATAATACAAATAAAACATATATAAATGAAGAATAATGAGAGAAAAGTGTACGTCGTAATTGAAGAATGATGTTGGATTATTGATTCTAAACTCTGATCTTTTCTAATTATTTTCCCGATAAAAAATGCATTATTTTTAATATCCAACATACATGTATTTGAAGAAAATATGATTGTGGCAGTTAAAAATCTTTGAATTTTTCCAAAATCTTTTTGTAATTCTCATTTGGCAACTTGATTAGCTTAGCTTTTATGACATTGCAGTTGTAGCTTGATATTAAAAAAAAAAAACATGTGCCTTTATTGATTTTTTAAATATTTTCTTCTCTTTCTAATCCAAATAAGTGTTTTGGATTGCAGTTTGTAAACAGGAGTTTGCATAAAATTGATTTTGTAAAATTGATTTTGATGAAAAGTAAGTTTGAGTTAACGTGATTTATGTTTGACAATCTTTATATCAAAATTGATTATAGTAAAATAAATATTGTTTGGATTATACTACTCAAAATCACTTTTAGATAAAAAATTACTAAAACAGACATCAATTTAAATAAATTTTTTTTATATGTATGCAAAATCAGAATACTAACAAAAATAATATAAAAAATATTTATCATATAAATAAAATAAATACATTAAAAAAATATGAAAGAGAGTACTATAAATTTTATAATATCAAACATAAAGAAAATATTCTATAATTTTTCTAGTACTATTAGTACTCTTTAATTTAGTATTATTTTGGACTATAAATTTTTATTATTTATGATTTTATTGTTACTTATAATTCATTTTTTATTTATTTTGTCCTTTTTTATATGATCATAATTTATATTATACAAAATTTTGATAATAAACGTAGTATATAATAATTATAATTACAAATTTTTATAAAGTCATAATAAAAAATAAAAAAATTAATACAAAACAAAAATAGAGTACATTAAAAAATAGAAAAAATCATATAAATAAAAAAATATAAGTAAAAAATACAATAAAAACATAAAAATTTAAATATGAAAATGAGTATTAAAAATAATAAAAAATTAAAATATTCAATTTGCTAGTGATTAAAACAAATTTGAACTATTTTAATGAAAAAAAAAATTGTAACTAAGAACTATGAAGAAGTAGGAAAAACTACAAAGAATTATTGTGAAGATAATAGTTAGTGGTATTCTTTTTATAGAAGAAAATGAAGGGTAGGATTGGTAAAAAAGAAATAAATTTTTTAGGGTAAAGTATATTTTTTGTCCTTAAAGTTTATTAAAAGTTTCAAAAATACCCCTAAGTTTTAATTTGTTTCAATTTTATCCTTAATGTTTTCGATTTGCATCAATTTTATCCTTATCTTCAAATTTTTTGGTCAAACTATGGTCAACATTAATTTTTTCCAATAACACCCCCCTAAACCCTATTCTCTTTCATCATCATCAAGAACTCTCTTTCATCATTATCAAGAACAACAACTACCCAAAATCCCCGCCGCCGTTTGCGCCCCAACTCCGGCTACCGCAAGTGATGTATATCAAATCCTCCTTCTCTCTTTCATGGAGAACTGGAGAAGACTCCATTACAAGACCCAGCATTCCACCACCGACCCCTGACCATGGCTCCAACCAATAAGTACTACGAAGCACTTGAAATCGAATCCATCAACATTTAAGAAGAAGAAGCAAAATAAAAAATGGGCAACGGCAACATCAACAACAACAAAACACAACAACAGCTTCATGCAACAACAGATCAAAACTCCATAACAAATAAGAGGTACATGTCCCTTCTGATTCTCAATTACTTTCTTCTCTTTGTGGGTACCGTATATATCTTCAAGCTTGTTCTCAAAGATTTCAACAAAAAAATTCTACCTTTATCATCTTCGTTGGAATCATGTTGGGAATCAACAACCTTCTCTTCTCATGGGGCGTTATATCTTTCAGTTTGCAGTGTTGAAGGTAAGGTTCCATGGAAGTTGTTGGAGTCAAGTCAGAGATGCTCGAGCTTTTTTAGAGCTCCGATGGTGACCGAAATCCCACCGAAAAAGTCATTGTAGGACAAGGTAATGAGCTGGCGTTGAGATTTGGAGGAGAAGTTCATTGGAACATCACCGGAAAATGTGTGAGAGGTACCAGAGGAAGTTCGTTATGTGGCCGAAGAGCGTGCCGGAGAAGAGGTTATGAGAGAGGTTGAGTAGCTGGAGGTTGGCGAGGTTAGGTTGGTGAGGTTGAGGAGTGGCAGAGGGAAGTGGCTGGAGAGGGAGTTGTTCTGGAGATAGACTACACGGCAGAAGAGATAATCAGAGAGGGAGTGAGGGATGGCCGGATGGGACTGTTGCTGAGTGAGTTTGGGGATGATGATAAAAGAGAATAGGGTCTGGGGGGTGTTATTGGAAAAAATTAATGTTGACCATAGTTTGACCAAAAAATTTGAAGATAAGGATAAAATTGATGCAAATCGAAAACATTAAGGATAAAATTGAAACAAATTAAAACTTAGGGGTATTTTTGAAATTTTTAATAAACTTCAGGGACAAAAAATATACTTTACCCAATTTTTTATCTAATTTTCCAAAGACAATAAGCAACCATGAACGTGAAACGCAGAAATAATATTAATATATATAATAAAGTATTTTAGTCATTTTTCTATAAAAATAATATTAATTTAGACCAATTTAAAATTTGATTCACCATTTTTCGGTCAAATTAATTTGTCTAGTTTAATTTTGACAAAAATAACATGATTTAATCAATTATATATGTTAAATTTTAATTATTAAAAAACATCCTTATAAAACTAACAATATCAGTTAATTAATAATAGTAAG
>NC_029789.2:141052273-141058051 GCF_000816755.2 Arachis ipaensis | reverse complement strand
AGAAAATTATATTATAAATAATCATATGATGTAATAATATAATCATGATGTAATTAAAAATTTTATTTTTTTTCTTTGACCTCTAATTCTAAAAATTTTTCTTTTATTTTTTCTATTTTTTTTATCTAATTCTCTATCTCTTCGTACAAATTCATATCAAATAGTACTTTTATTAAACATTATGTCAAAATTTTATAGTGATTCATCCGTCTCAATTTGAGATTAAATTCAAACTAGCTTACAACGCTTGAATTTAAATTATCAAAAACAGAATAAGATACATGAAAAAATTTGTACAATCTTAAATAATAATCAACAAATCCAACAACATTCAATATTCTAGATTCAAGCCAAATCAAAACCAAATATTCACCCGATCAACAATAATTCAACCAAAATCCAAAAGCAACAACTTCAGAAGTAAAAATTTTAACATTATCATCATCATCATCAGATTTTTAGTTTAAATTTCAGCACTAACTTCTGAATACACAAAAAGAAAAGAATCATCATCAGATTTTCAATCTAAATTTCAACAAAAAATAACAGAATATAATATTACAGCAACATCAACTAACATATCTAAAACCCAAATTATCAATAGACAAATTTGATCTTATATTTCAGGCCAAATTATAATTTAAAATTTGAACAATTATACAAATTTAACATAATATTATAAAAATACTTTTTTTTTTTAAATTCTTAAACTAATAAAATAAATAAATAATTATATCTCTAACACCATTTATCCTTCTTCAATTTTAATATTATTGTATATAAAACTCGATATATATCTTGCCTTCCTTAATGACTCATCATGAGACAAGAACCAAATGATCAGTAACAATTATATAAATAATTTGTTTAAATATTCTTAAAATATTCATATTTTAATAATTTTAATCATTAATTTCAATTATAATATATATAATATTAATTAAAATCAACTATTAAAATTATTAAAACAATACATTCACGTTTCAAGAACATTTAAAATTTTTTCCATAAATAGATGTCTTTTTAGCTTAGTACCCCACCATCTTTTTCTAATTAATTATTTTTGTGGTGGTTGCATTTATGAGTGGTAGCTAAGAAATTAGAAAGGAGAACCAAGGTATAACGTGGAGCAATTCCACATACATAAATTTCCACTCTCATTGAAAGTGAGAAACAAAGATGACATAACCAAAGAAGCATTGATCAAAAGTCAAAACAAACAATTAGAAGATCTCTCACCAGTCACCACTTAAAAAAAATAAAAAGGACGATTTTAATACGAAAAAAAACATTAAGGACGACTTTAATGGCAAAATAACAAGAGGGACGAATTCGATTCTGGCACTAAACTTAAGGGACCAAAATCGTACTTACCCCTAATTTTTATGTGTCTATGTTTTTTTTTTAGTTATTCAAACTATATATTACGGAATCTATATCACTCTAATATTCAAATTCTTATACTCGAGTCATAAGTCATTGATAATAAGGTGGTACAACTCTCAAGGGGGAATTTTTAATACATAATTTATAAGTAGAATTGAAAGAAGTATTAATTGAGAAGTCTAAAATGCAGTAAAAATAAAATCGCGAATTCGTAACGCTCACGTATCGACAACTAAAGATAAAGCGTGAAGTCGAAAGCGATATACAAATAAAGCCATAAAGAAGAATAAGAGAAGGACATTATATAGATATATAACATAAGTAAATAGCCACTAGTCACGACCTGCGAAGTTTAAGCCGGCTAGGGTACAATATAACAGTAGTTGACAACATTATTTTCTAATCTCTCCCAAAAGAAACATAAAACCTCTATAGGCAAGTTCAAAGAGTTCAATACATAATATAGGCATTTCAAAGTGAAGGTAGAGAGATTCTAAACAAAATATAAAGTAGAGAATATAAAGATCTTCGCCATCTCTTAGATGAACCACAGCTCACTTCTGAGCACCTGGACCTACATCTGAAAAACAAGAGATATATACGAAATGAGAATCCCCAACCCATGGGTTCCCAGTACGGTAAAAGTGTCAAATAAATACGATGTATTGTAATAAAAACTCACTAAGCATCCTAAACTTCTTTTCACCAAATATTCATCATATGTTCTCGCTAATCCATAAATAGGCAACTGTCATAAGGGAATGCTAAATCTAATTCATCTTCCTCATGCTTCCCAACTTTCTAACTCTCCAACGAATCAGAATTAGAATCACAAACAAAACCATCACCAGTTATTCTGTCTCAACAATTCTATATCAATACTTCATATCCTCACCTGGAGCAAGTAAAATTACTTCACTGCGTCTACCCAAGGAGCTCAAATTATCTCATTCAATAATCATCATTTTAAATTAATCATATCATTACTCCATCTCAACAAGAACAGCCCTCAGTGTCAACCGACACCAGCATGAGGGACCTCTCAGTTATACAAACACAAGCAATACATGCAAGTAATACACATTAAGGTACAAGTAGAACAAGTATCACATAATCAGGTAACATAGCATATATGATATAGCAATCCAAAATAAATAGGCAAACCCAAACAATTCAAACATATGCAAATGATGTATGCCTGTCCTATGGCTGATGATATCATCTGTCAGTTATATATATAGCCAACCCGACACGTCCTGGTAGCTAACCATGGACAGAAACACTCATGCGGAGCAAGTGGGCTTGAGCTACAACCCCTTTGCTACTACCCGCTTAACCCAGAGCCAGTGGAACAACCACTACTGCGGCTACTACCCAGGCAGGTGTTTAAAATCTTAACCTGGAATGAGTGGGATAACTACTACTACCGCTACTACCCAGGCGTCACAATCTCTGACCTGGAGCAAGCGGGACGAACCACCATCCTTGCTACTACTCAGGTATCTTAAGCATTGACCCGGAGCAAGCGAGATGAACCACAATCCTTGCTACTACTCAGGTATCTCAAGCATTGACCCGGAGCAAGCAGGACGAACCACAATCCTTGCTACTATGCAGGTATCACAAATACACATTCATTCAAAGCTTCATAATTAAACTCATTTATCATAATTCTCCTTCCTTATCTCATAACCTGGAGCAAGTGGACAATGCCACTGCCTACTACCCGGGCACAGTCTCTCTGTTGCGCCTTATTACCATTAGAGGGAATCCGTGCCCTATCACAATTAGAGGGTATCTGTGCCCTGTCACCATTAGAGGGTATCGGTGCCTGTCACCCTTACAACCAGAGAGAAAACACAAGCATATTCACATTCAACATTTTCCATCATTATTCATTTACCACATTCATTCATTAATCATATATGCATCTCCGGCATACTCGCCACATGTTCAAGCTTCTTCAATCAATCATAATCATTTAATCATTAGTCATATAGGCATACATACTCAGCCATAATTCAATGCTTATCGCAGCCATCCGGCTCATAACATACACAACACTTTCACCATCATCCTCAGCAACTCATACAATCATCATTCCTCATCATTCATCATTGATTCTCACTTTACTTCATCCACAAGTTACCACATGTCCTATCTTCTTTTTATTACTAGGCATACTACAAAAATTTAGGACTCAAAGGATGAAAATGGAGGTTTAGATGTCTGAAATTCGGCTTTAAAAACTCAAAAATCAATTTTTTGCTGAGAATGAGGTCACGCGTGCGCGTCGCCCACGCGCACGCATGGGAAGCAGAGAAAAGCGACTGATGCGTAAGCGTCGCCCATGCGCACGCGTGGGAAGTAGAGAGGTAGGGTGACGCGTGCGCATCAGCCACACATACGTGTGGATGCGTTTTGTGCTCCTCGCACAAAACCGGCACGCTACCATCACAACTCTCTGGAATTTATACCACGCACCTGCATCAATACAGCGATGCGTACGCATCGGCCAGATGCACGCGTGAGAGAGTAAAAATCGTGAGTGACGTGTGCACATCGGCCATACGTGCGCGTCAGAGTATGTTTTACCAAAAATTTTACTAAGTTTAAAAAGTTGCAGAATTTCATTTTCAAGCCTCAAACTCCCGCCGCACATAACTTCTTCTACAAAATTCCTTTTTCAACCATTTCTGAACCGTTGGAAAGATCATTGAATGAACTTTCATAAAAATTTGGTTTTAAAGAATTTATATCTCTGAGGGTCGAGTTACGGACCGCCGAAGTTGGTCAAAAATCAGTTTTTATCCAAAAATAGAAATTACCAATTATTCCAATGTTTATAAGCCAAATTCATTTTCACTCATCCAAATGACCGCAAACCAACCACATTCACATAATTACACTCAACCATAACCAAACCTACCTCATCTACACAATTCAATTCAATTTCGTCACCTTTCCCTCCTAAATTCCTAATTTTTTATTATTCCACATTCCTCCCTTTTACTCACACACTCAATATTCAATATCCATTCAATCTCATATGACATCACACAATACATACATCACTTACCTTCCTTACCTCTTTCCGGCCTCCGGCCCAAGATTCACGGCCTCCGGTCCAAATTCTCAATTTAAATGCATATTCCACAAACCAATATTTATTATCCAATTCATCAAATTTTCAACACACCAAACATACAAATTCACACAATTCTCGACCCAATCATTAATTTACCTTACATATCAACTATACATATTGGTACCAACCATTTACACAATCCAAACTTAATCCTAGGGGTATCTAGCCTAGGAATTCTCATCACACCACACGGTACTTAAATGAAACTTAAACCGTACCTCTTGTAGCCAAAATAATTGAGCTTCTTCTTGGGAGTCTGCACTAACCCTTAGCTCCAAGCCTCACCAAGGCTCCACAAGCAATATCAATCTTCCAATTGTGTATCAAAATCACCCAAATCAATTTTCACACTTATAATCAACCTAGGATTCATGAAATTGATAAATCACAAGGATTAGAGGGTTTCTTACCTTAACCCACGAAATTGGTTGATGGAACTCACCAATGGCTCATACTAGAGCACTCCTAAACAACCAAAATCATAAAATTACTCAACACCCATAACCAAACTCGAATTTAAGGGGGACAATGAAAATTAGGCAGAGGACAGTGGAATACTCACCACAAAACTTAGATAGAATTGTAGAGAATGAGAAGAGCGACGCGTGACTGCAAACGACTCTTCAATCGGTGATCTGGAGAGAAAGTTATGGTGATTTGAAGTTTGATGAAGTTATGATTTTCTCTCTTCTTCCTCTCTTCTCCATTTCAGCGCCCCACACCCTTTCTTTAAGGTTAATGAGCTGAAATGCTCATAACTAATGTTTATATATGTTGGGTCTTGGGCCCGGTTCACTTAGTTTAGTCCGTTGGCCTAATTTTGGGCCAAAACTTTTAAGATTTTTGTTTTAAATCATATTTTAAATATTTCTATCTTTCCAAATTATAAATTCTTATTTCTTAAAATTATTTACTTCTAATTAATTTTTTCAGCTAGACAGATCGTAGCCGGTACTGCCGGTCAAATTTTCAGTGCGCATTTTATGCAGAAAACTATGTTTTCTGACTCAGAAAAATTCACTGAATCCAAATATCATATTTAAATTATGAAATTTTGATTGCTAAATTTTCTAACCATATTCGATCCTATTTAATTTATTATTTAATTAATTACGATTTGACCGAATTTTACGTAATCACTTGGATTGCGTTTAATTTTAAGAGCAAAATAAGATAAAATATTAAAAATATAATACAAAAAATAAAAATATAAAAGTAATATTTTATATTTTATTTGGTGATAA
>NC_029789.2:141039849-141052207 GCF_000816755.2 Arachis ipaensis | reverse complement strand
ATCAATAATTAATTTTTATTAATTTTAAATTAATTTAATTAAATTTAATTAACAAAAATACTTAAATAGATAGCATTATTCATAATTTTATATCCCTATATTTTTAGTTCAGTGTCTTATACTTTATAAATAGATGAAACCTTAGCTTATTGTTATTTATTAATTAGGAGCAGAACATAAGAGGGAAATTATATTTATATAATCATGAGTAGCGACAAAGCACTACTTATTCTCAAGGATTCTGCACATGCAAACAGAACTTGAAGGCTTAGCTTGAAGGTGTTACTTATGATCTTCAATCAATNAAACACATCATTAAAATTTAATTTCTTTTAGGATTTAAGTATTTTTTTTATTGTTATATACGAAAACTAGTAATAATAAAGATTATTATATCCACTAATTATATAAAGATTTGGTTTTGAAATAAATTAATTGAATATTATGCTGTCAAAGTAACTTTTTTTTGTGAAAATTGATTTATTCAAAACATTAGGAATATGGTGTTATATAATTCATGCGAATATTGGTCAGCCCAAAGGAAGGTCTATATTTGGCCGAATTATATACACATATAAATACATGTTTGGGTAATTAATTAAGAATAAAGTAATGCTTATTATTTATGCGGATAATAATCGGCCCAAAGGAAGTTTATTGTTTGACCAAATAATAAGCATAGCACACTTTTGTTTATTTTCTATTAATTATGCGGTTAATAATCGACTCAAAGGAAGGTTATTGTTTGGCCAATTAATAGAAAATATATGTGGTAATAAATAGGCTGCGAAGTTTAAATCTCCATGTGCGCATTAAGTCGGTCCAAAGAAATGCTTAATGTGTGATAGGAATTTTGATAATATTTGATTACTGCATGAGAGTATCACTTACAGTTAATTTTTCTATCCAAAGATTGAAAATTAATGTTGTTCTAAATATCTCAATATGGATTTTTTCCCATTATTTAACTAATGTTTACTGCATATTTATTTGTTCTAATCCAGAAACTATGGCTTTAGCTACCAATGTTTCTGCACAAATTAGTAGTATTCCTATGCTGAATGGTTCAAACTTTAAAGTTTGGAAGGATACCGTGGAGATTGTCCTCGGTTGTATGGATCTAGATATAGCTCTTCGAGAGGAGAAACCCACTTCCACTCCGGAAAATCTCAATGAGGTTAAAATAGAGAAGTGGGAGAGATCCAATCGAATGAGCATTATGATCATGAAACACTCAATTCCTGAGGCGTTTCAAGGCTCAATTACTGAGGATAAAGATGCCAAACAGTTCCTAAAAGATGTTAAAAAATTCTTTACTAAGAATAAAAAGGCGGAGGCAAGTAGTCTTTTGAGCAAACTTGTCTCCATGAGGTATAAAGGTAAAGGGAACATAAGGGAGTACATTATAGAAATGTCTCATCTTGCTTCGAAATTGAAAGCACTAAAGTTAGAGTTGTCTGAAGATTTACTCGTGCATTTTATTTTGATTTTCCTTCCTGCACATTTTGGGCAATTCAAAGTGAGTTATAACACTCTGAAGGACACTTGGTCCTTAAATGGGCTTATATCTCACTGTGTGCAAGAAGAAGAGAGGCTACAGCAAGATAAGACTAAAAGTGCTCACATAAAAGCTTCATCTTCTCAGTATAACAGAAAGCGTGATACTACTGCAGATGTGCCTTCTCAGCAGAAAAAGGATAAGAAACAAGATGAAGTTTCAACTTGTTTCTTCTGTAAGAAGGTGGGACACATGAAGAAGGATTGTACCAAATATGCCACCTGGCGTGTAAAGAATGGTATAATTCTTACTTTCGTTTGTTCTGAGGCTAGTTTAAGTTATGCACCTGTTGATACTTGGTGGGTAGATTCTGCTGCTACTACTCATGTAAGTGTTACTATGCAGGGTTGCCTGTGGAGCCGACCGCCAAATTATGCTGAAAGATATATCTATGTGGCAGACGGAAATATAGTTGCAGTCGAAGTTATAGGAACCTTTATATTATGTTCCACGAGTGGATTTTACTTGAATTTATTAGAGACATTTTATGTACCGTCATTTAGACGAAATTTGGTTTCTGTTTCTCGTTTGGACAAATCAGATTATTTTTGTTCGTTCGGAGACAATAAAGTCAGTCTCTTCTATAATTCAAATAATATGTGCTCTGATCATTTGGTGGATAATCTATATAGGCTTGATTTAAATTCCTATAATAATGAAATACTGCAAACGGGTACAAAACAAAAATTAAATGAGAATTCGGCATCATTATGGCACAAACACCTAGGTCACATCTCTAAACAGAGAATTCAGAGGCTCGTGTCGGATGGAATTCTTGGACCCCTAAATTTGGCAGACTTTGAAGTATGTATTGAGTGCATAAAGGAAAAAACGATAAACGAAAGGAAATTAGGTGCCGAGAGAGCTAAAGATGTCTTAAAACTGATACATACCGATATATGTGGCCCATTCCTTACTGTCTCTTGGAATGGACAATGGTACTTTATTACGTTCGTAGATGATTACTCTCATTACGAGTATCTATATTTAATTCATGAAAAGTCCCAAGTCTTGGATGTTTTCAAGTCTTTCAAAAGCTGAAGTTGAACTTCAACTTGAAAAGAAAATTAAAGATGTCAAATCTGATCGTGGTGGTGAATACTACGGAAGATATGACGGTTCAGGTGAACAACGTCCCGGACCTTTTACTCTTTTCCTATAGGAGTGTGGTATTGTTCCACAATACACCATGTCAGGCAAATCTAGCATGAATGGTGTTGTAGAGCGAAGGAACCGAACTCTTAAGGACATGGTGAGAAGTATGATTAGTCATTCTTCCTTGCCTGAATTACTCTGGGGAGAAGGCTTAAAGACCGCAGTGTACATCCTTAATAGGGTGCCAAGCAAAGCAGTTAACAAAATCCCATATGAAATTTGGACTGGGAAAAGACCCAGTATAAAGCATTTGCATATTTGGGGATGTCCAGCTGAGGCGCGACCTTATAGGCCGCATGAAAGAAAATTGGACTCAAGGACAATTAGTTGATACTTTGTTGGTTACGCTGAGCGCTCACGGGGGTACAAGTTTTACAATCCTGCATCAAGGCCTATTTTTGAAATGGGAAATGCGAGATTTTTTGAGAATGTTGAGTTTGGGGGGAAGGAAATATTAGGAATGTTGCTTTTGATGAGGATTCTGTAACTGACAATGATCAGATCCTTGTGCCTATTGTTGTTCAATATACAGTTATAGTACAAGAGCAAAATGAGAATCCTACTGTAGATCCAGTTGCAGTACAAGAGAACAGTGAGAATATTGTTGTTACTTGAGATATTGCTACAGTACAAGAAAATGATGAGAACCCTCCTCAACCCCAACCCATACAGCAAACTCAACAACCTCAAGAAGTGCCATTAAGGAGATCCATAAGAGAAAGGAGAAGTGTAATTTCGGATGAATATGTTGTCTATCTCCAAGAACATGAGGATGGCATTGGTTTGACAGAAAATGACCCAATCAATTTTCTTCAAGACATGCAAAGTTCTAACTCTGAAAAGTGGATCGATGCCATGAAAGAAGAGATGAAGTTTATGAAAGACAATGACGTTTGGGATCTCGTAGAATTACCTGAGGGTGTGAAACCAATTGGTTGTAAATAGATATTTAAAACCAAAAGGGATTCTAAGGGTAATATGGAGAGATATAAAGCTCGTCTAGTCGCTAAAAGCTTTACTAAAAAAGAAGGCATAGACTATAAAGGGACTTTCTCTCCAGTATCATCAAAAGACTCTTTTAGAACCATAATGGCACTAGTAGCTCATTTTGACTTGGAGCTACATCAGATGGATGTAAAGACAGCGTTTCTCAATGGTGACATTGATAAAACGATGTATATGGTACAACCAGAAAATTTTGTATTAGGTGATTCAAAATCTATGGTTTGTAAGTTAAAGAAATCCATCTATGGTCTCAAACAAGCTTCCCGTCAATGGTATCACAAGTTTCATCAAGTCATTACCTCATACGGTTTTGAGGTGAATATCATAGATGAGTGTGTATACCGCAAGTTCAGTGGGAGTAAATATATCTTTTTGGTCTTATATGTTGATGACATTCTACTTGCCAGCAACGATATAGGCTTATTGCATGAAACTAAGAAATTTCTATCGAACAAATTCGAAATAAAAAATCTTGGTGATGCCTCTTTTGTATTAGGAATCGAGATACTAAAAGATCGTTCTCAAGGTATTCTTGGATTATCACAAAATAACTATATCGAAAAGATTTTAAGTATATATGGCATGGAAAATTGTAGACCAATGGACACACCCGTAGCTAAAGGAGACAAGTTCAGTCTCAAACAATGCCCTAAAAATGATCTTGAGAAGACAACAATGCATGATAAACCTTATGCATCAGCACTAGAGAATTTAATGTATGCTCAAGTCTGCACACATTCTGATATATCATTTATAGTGAGAGTGTTGGGTAGATACTTGAGCAATCCAGGCATAGATCATTGGATAGCTGTTAAACGCGTAATGCGTTATCTAAAGAGAACAAAGGATTACATGCTTATTTATCGGAGATCAGAAATTTTGAAGATCATTGGGTACTCTGATTCCGATTTCATGGCATATGGTTGCGAAACTTTGTCACTGAGCTTCGTATTGTAGATGACATTGAAAGGTCATTAAAGATATTCTGTGACAACAAGTCAGCAGTATTATACTCCAACAACAATAAGAGCTTGACAAAATTGAAGCATATAGATATCAAATTCTTAGTTGTCAAGGAGAAAATTCAAGAAAAACAGATTTTCATAGAACATATAGGAACAGAGTATATGCTAGCAGAACCATTAACTAAGGGATTGATCCCTAAAATCTTTCATGAGCACACTGCTCGGATGGGTGTCAATAGTTGTGATGCCTTGGTTTAGTGGGAGTTTATGTTATATGTCCTATGACAGATATTGAGTTATTTTTCTGCAGAATTAAGTTGATGGTTTATTTCATGTTATATGAAATGTTCATTTTACAATATTTGTATTGTGTTTGATCTCAATAAAGTTTTAAAGTTGGACCAGCCGGAAATAGACATGCATGAGATTACTTGGCATGTAATTTCCATATTATTCATCCAAATTTGATCTATGTCGTTGAGTATATTAGGATGGTGATTGGCGTGGTTTAGTCACGGCATTTAATGTGATTAAAGCTGCGGTAGTTCCATATCTAATATATGAGACGGACCAGATTGTTAAAGTAATGAGAGAAATAGCATTCAGATGCGCGCATAAAGTTTATAAGATGTGATTATATCAAGAAAGAATATATGTATAGCCCAAGTGGGAGATTGTTAGGAAATTTATTTAATTTTCTAATTTATTTGTGGGCAATACATATATTAATTCGGAAAAGCTCTACATACAAACGATTAGGGCTTGTAAGCATTACAAGTCAATTAACCCCTAACCCCCCAAAACACGCTGCAAGTGCTACGTCCCTTACACGCGCTATATATCTTCTTCTTTCCAAATTTGCTCGTTCTTCTTCTCGCGCGTCTTCCCCTACTTTTTCAATCGTTCTTTTCTCCTCCTTCCTCACTGGTTTGTTCTTCGTCATTGACGTTAGTTCCTCTCTCTGTAACTCCAGCTTTGTTTTCTTTTCGATTTTTTGGTTTCTAAAATCAAAGTTTGAACTCGTTTTGAAGATAATGGATGATCCAACCTCAGGATGTGAGGAATTAAATTACGAGAGAAGTGCGAGAAGCGTGGGTGTGCTTAAAGACTTATTTGATAGGAATTGAAATAATTTTCTGCTGAATTTTGGTCTTGTGGACAACAAGTGGCTTTCAGGTAATGTTTGTTTAAAATCTGCAATAGAGGTGTAAATTTAATTTTTTTCGGGTGTATTTATAGTCTGTGTTTGGGTGTATTCTGCAGATCTCTATGAAGACCGTCATATATGGATTCCAATCTATCTGGATCACCACTTCTGGACAGGGATGAGAAGCACACAAAGGAGCGAGAGCGATTTACATATGATTACTCTGAATTTTGTTGCAGTTATTTGTATAGCATTGTGTAGCTGAATAATTCGTGAACATTGACTGTGAAACTAACGCGTGAACATAAATCTGTAGATTGAATCTAATGTATTAGTTTTGATTAATTATCTGCAATTTATAGCAGACGCTCGGGTGTAGATCAGACTTTTTGGGTGTATTTTTGGGGGAGGTGTGGGTGTATTTACAGTTTATGGCTTTTTTTGTTATTTTAGTTGAGTTGTTGTCGTTCGGGTGTATTAGATCAGACATGATTGGGTGTATTTTTTGTTTTTGACATGGTGTATTCTGCAACCTCTCTCTGTTGATGACCAGTTTGTTAAATTTTATTGAAAAGGATGTGAGGAATTACATTACGAGAGAAGTGCGAGAAGCGTGGGTGTGCTTAAAGACTTATTTGATAGGAATTGGAATGATTTTCTGCTGAATTTTGGTCTTGTGGACAACAAGTGGCTTTCAGGTAATGTTTGTTTAAAATCTGCAGTAGAGGTGTAAATTTAATTTTTTTCGGGTGTATTTATAGTCTGTGTTTGGGTGTATTTTGCAGATCTCTATGAAGACCGCCATATATGGATTCCAATCTATCTGCATCACCACTTCTGGACAGGGATGAGAAGCACACAAAGGAGCGAGAGCGATTTACATATGATTACTCTGAATTTTGTTGCAGTTATTTGTATAGCATTGTGTAACTGAATAATTCGTGAGCATTGACTGTGAAACTAACGCGTGAACATAAATCTGTGGATTGAATCTAATGTATTAGTTTTGATTAATTATCTGCAATTTATAGCAGATGCTCGGGTGTAGATCAGACTTTTTTGGGTGTATTTTTGGGGGAGGTGTGGGTGTATTTACAGTTTATGGCTTTTTTTGTTATTTTAGTTGAGTTGTTGTCGTTCGGGTGTATTAGATCAGACATGATTGGGTGTATTTTTTGTTTTTGACATGGTGTATTCTGCAGCCTCTCTCTGTTGATGACCAGTTTGTTAAATTTTATTGAAAAGGATGTGAGGAATTACATTACGAGAGAAGTGCGAGAAGCGTAGGTGTGCTTAAAGACTTATTTGATAAGAATTGGAATGATTTTCTGCTGAATTTTGGTCTTGTGGACAACAAGTGGCTTTCAGGTAATGTTTGTTTAAAATCTGCAGCAGAGGTGTAAATTTAATTTTTTTTTCGGGTGTATTTATAGTCTGTGTTTGGGTGTATTCTGCAGATCTCTATGAAGACCGTCATAGATAGATTCCAATCTATCTGGATCACCACTTCTGGGCAGGGATGAGAAGCACACAAAGGAGCGAGAGCATGCATTCTTTTGGGTGTAAAAGCAGTGCTCTTTTGGGTGTATTTCTGAATTTTCTTGTATTTCACATTTTACATATATATACATATATATACTTCAGAATCTTGTTTTTATGTTATAAAATACTGTTTGTTTTTTTTACAACGGTTTAAGGGTTTTAGGTATTAGGGTTTAGGGTTTTATGGTTTACGGTTTAGGTTTTAGGGTTTACAGGTTAGGGGTTAAGGTTTAGGTTTTAAGTGTTTAGGGTTTAGGGTTTTAAGGATAAAGTATCAGGGAGATAGATTTTTTGGTGTATATTCAACTTTCTTTGGGTGTAAAAAATAGCAGGTTATGGGTGTATATTTGGTTTGATGTTTTCCTTCATATTATAGTACCTGTAATTCATACATTTTGAATACAGCAGAGAGAGTTTAATTATTGAAAGAAATTTTACAATAAACTGGATTATAATTAGAAAATTTTTACAGCATGTGTTCAATTTGTTACAGGACTATATAACATTTACATTAATCAGTGTCAATATCCTTAGAATCTATCTGACAATTTGGTGATGCACCCTTAGCGGCGGGATGTGCATCAGGCCACCAAATCCCAAATTCCTAACAATTGTTTTCTTCTCCTCGCTCATGTTTCTGAATTTCTCACTTAACAAATGTGTTGCACACTTAAGGTCTTTGATTTGCTGTAAACAAAGTAAAATTATAGTCAGATATATTTCTATTATATAAAACTGATTTCATCTAAGACATATATTTGTTCTTACATTTTTTTCAGCTTGGTTTCTGCCTGCCATTTTTTCTGAAATTGAAAATACACCCATAGATATCAGTAAGATACACCCATAGATATGAGTCAGATACACCCATAGATATCAGTCAGATATCACTCAAACATGGATTAATATACAAGGTCAAGCAACATTACAAGGTCAAGCAATATACACCCATGGACAAGCAAATATTAGAACAGTTGCAATTGTTGACTATATTACAGTATATCGAACGGACGGTTTGTGTTTTCTTCGAAGGGCTTGGAGAAGTGGAAGAGTGCGCCATTAAGGAGCGCTATTTTGCGAAGAGCAACCGTTGAGTGGGGCGCGTGTAATTTACGTTCCATTCAAAGAGAGATGAGTGCGCGTGTTTAATGAAGTGTGGGCTGGAAACTTGTAAAACTTGTAGGGCCTCTTTGCTTGTATGTGTAGCAGGCCCCATATTAATTATAATCACAAATTATGCTATTTCAAATTAAATGACTTATATAATGATGATCTCATTATTTTAAATGCTAATTGAATAAATCATTATTACTTTTGATTTGGAATTAAATGAGAATAAAACCAGATATTATCTTTTGTTCCTTAGATAATTATCTTTTTGGATTTTAGATATATTATCTTTTGGGCTTTAGATACTATTTTATTTGGGCTTTAGGGTTTAATGGGTGTCATGCTCAAATATAAATAGACCTTCAGGTTTCGGTTCCCAATATACCAAAGCTGCCTTTGTTGCTCTTTCCCCATCAAAAGAGTTACAGTTCAGCCACCTAGAAATACAGAAGGCTTTGGTTGAGGAAGATCGAAAAAACCACAGATCCAAATTCTTTGATTAATTTCTGACTCTTATGAGTAAAGGTACGCTTCCGCATTATGTTATATTTTTTGTGATTCAATATAGATGATATGAGTTATCAACAAACAATACATAAATAATAATATATCATGCATCTAACGTGAGATAAAAATTAAATCGTTATTTTATATTCAGATGTAAATATAAAATAATGATTTTTAATAAAAAATAAAATTTATTTTATATTTTAATGTAAATTTATCTTTTTTAAAATGTACATTTAGATGTAATTATTAAAAATTTCTCTATCTATTTCATTTTTGAACACCTTTTTAACTCTCTTCCTCCGATAATAGTGTTTAGAAAATATAATTAAGTACTAAGAAGAGTAGACTACTAGTCTTAACTTGAAAAGTTTATCTATTTGTTTCCCTTAATTTAAAGAAATCTACACCGTTCAAACCCTATAAATCAAGCAATCAAAAATATCAAAGTGTTCTACGTGATATATAAGGTATGATACTGACTCCCAATTGTTCCAACTCTGTGCAGGTGTTTCTTCTGAATCTGTCAAACCTCTTCATCTCTTTCTATTATTTGAGGTACTTTTTCATCCCTAGAGTTTCAATTCTTACTGTTGTTTTGTGCATCTCCATTTCGTTCATTCTTCTATGTAAATCTCTCATATTTATTTAACATTTATACATCAACCTAGTTATTAATTTTGTTGTCAAAGTTCCACCTTCTCTCATCTCTCTATATTTTCTTTGTACTAAAATCTATGTATAATTGTGTTAGGATGGTAATTATTCATTTGACTGAGTTTATCGGTTTAAATTTTTGAAAAAAAAAAAACTCATGACAAATTGCATACATAATATATAAGATTAACTCTTTTAATTTTGGTTATTGAAAATGTGTATTATTTTTATTTTTAGTATTTTTTATTTTTAAAAATTTATTTAAAGTAAGTGAAAATAATAAAATAAATAATCTAAATAATGATTTTACACTTTTCTTCATATACACATATTTCTTAAAATATAAAATAATAAAAATAAAAAATTTCAAACCAAACATACATATTCCAAAAATAAATAATTAGCAGTGATTAATAATTATAAATACTTATTATTTGAATTGAAATTGAATAGGTCTAAATTAACTTTAAGTGGATGATTCAACAAATATTGAATCGAATAAATTCTAATAAGATATTTCGAATTAAAATTAAATGAGCCTAACTGAATTCTAAAAATTAACTCATAAAGTAAGTAATAACTACGTTTGTAAATTCTCTAAAAATTTTATTTTTAAGAGATCTAAGATTTATAATACTTACCTACATATACAGGAATTTATACCTCTTAATTAAACACCCAACTACTAATTGTACGGATGTTATATGTTAGAATGATATAATCACACGTATTCATATGTCTTTAGCTGTTTTTGTTTTTGAGCATTAATTATTTTCTCGGTGTTCTGTCTAATTTTAATTGAAGGCTCTTTTTTTCTCCTGGTACATATATGTTTAGCTTCATTCTTTAATTTCATTTATAGATATTACATGAAATCTTGAATAATAATAATATAACATTTTTCTTCGTAGTTTTGATGAGTTAATGTTTGAGTGTATTTAAATTCACCAGTGACATAATAATCGTTAGATTTAAGCATGTGGAAGCTGAAGATAGCTGAAGATGGATATTCAAAAATAAAATAAAAGGATATTTTGACATTATATTTGAACATTCTTTTTATAATAATTATAACGGCTTAAACCTGTAAACAGGCAAACAAGTTCACATAACCTCCATATTTTAAATAGACACAGCCTATATATCTTTAATTATTGGTCTCTTTAAAATCTCAAGATTTTTTTTTAAAAAAAAGGGCAATATAATAAAATTTTCTGTGGAAGAAAAGACCATTCACTCAAAACAGATTAAGAAAGAACAACATACCAAATTAAACAAGGCACAATCATCCCCTCCAAAATAGAAATCATCATTAAAGAACTCACCAAGAAATTCCAACAACTATTCCAAATTTAAGAAAGAATTTTATATATCTAAATGTAACAACTTTTTACTTTAAAAATAATAATAATATTTTTTCCTTATTTTCTGAAAAGAAACCTTCTTGATGAAACTCAAATAGAGAAACCCTATCGCATTATGTGACAATTTTAGAGTGCTAAATTGTATATTTTAAAAGTTTAAAATACTTTAGTCAAACTTTAATAAATAGATTATACTATACGTACATATTTTTTCTTATTTAAAAAGTAGAATATTTAAAGTACACACGAGATACATCGGATATAAAGAAAATGCTTAGTTAAAAGTTAAAACACGTTGAATTATTATTCAGGAATGAATGAGTGGATGATGACAGATTATTAAATTTATTAGTAATAGGTTTTTGTGTCTATATAAAGCAGAACCTATCAGGCTATCCCATTAATGATGATGCATACTTTCCAAATACTCGTACTTTTATTTTTCAATTATAAGTTGTTGTGTGGTTGTTGAGTGGAATAATCTTATTAATTAATGCTTGACACAAATACGTGAATAACATTACTGATGAGTATCTATTTAGAATAATGATATATAACTAATACAAAAATTTATTATTTTTTGTTAATACTTGACGACTAATATTTTATATTCTAAGTATTAAATTTTAAATACTAAATATTAATAATATAAAAATAAAATATTAATTAAAGGTGTTGACTAATATTCATAAAACGGATTGTTCCTGATATTTTTCATAAATAAATAAATCTTGCATGTTTTTAAAATATTGTTTTCGTGGGTTCTAGTCATCTTTGTCACTCAAAGGGTTCCTTTATTTAGCTTGTAGACGATCTGTAACTACCTCCATAAATGCATAAACCGCTTTCGAGTACACTATCCATATATGCCACAAAAGTCATCTTCAAGAACTGGTCCAAACCTACAAGTTGGGCCTCATGTATATATTTATTGGGTAATGCTAGGTAGACAAAAAAAAAAATAGCCAAAACTTGTTTTATTTAGAATTCATTAATTATCGCAATAATTAATGAATGTTAAATAAGGTAAATTATGGCTGTTTTTGGTTGATTTTCTTTACTTACCAAACATTTTCGATATTTATTCATGTGCATTTAATTCTCAGCTGAAAAAGGAGAACCAATGTGGACCAATACCAGAAGCAGTGAAAGTGGGAGAAGAAGAGAAGATAAGAAAAGAAGCATTGCTTGCAACAATGAGAAGATCTCTCACTTTCTATTCTTCTATTCAAGCACATGATGGTCATTGGCCTGCTGACTTTGCTGGCCCTTTGTTTTTCATTCAGCCTTTGGTGAGTTTCAACTTTCATCTTATATAATTTATTTTTAATATATGTGTAATATTAGT
>NC_029789.2:141038395-141039762 GCF_000816755.2 Arachis ipaensis | reverse complement strand
AGTAGTAATATTAATAATTGATTTTAGTATATACTTAATATGAATATATATAATAACTAATTAAATAGATGATAAAAATATTTAATATATGGACACTGTAAGTAATAATAATATCGATCACTTTCTTTTCTTTTGGTTTTACAATTTAGATATTGTGTGGTGTGTTTCGCAGGTAATTGAACTGTATGTTACGGGATCACTTGATGTTATTTTAGGTGCTGAGCATAAGAGGGAAATTATTCGATATTTATATAATCATCAGGTAGCCATAAAAATTATTATTATCTCTCATTTCTCAAGGATTCTGCATATGCAAACAGAACTTCAAGGCTAGCTTCAAAGTAGTGTTACTTATGAATATAATTTTCAATAAACAATACATTAATAAAAATAATATACTACCATATAACAATTAGAGAAAAGGACAAATAGGTCCTTAACCTTTTGTTCCGCAGACATTTTCGTCCCTAACCATTAAAAAATACTTTTAAGTTCCTCACCTTCACAAAACTTGGACGGATCAGTCCCTTCGTCCAAATGTCTCCATCAGGGACTGATCCTAAATGCCTCTGTCAGGGACTGATCCGTCCAAGTTTTATGAAGGTCAGGGACTTAAAAGTATTTTTCAATGGTCAGGGACGAATATATCCGTGAAACAAAAGGTCAGGATCTATTTGTTATTTTCTCTAACAATTAAACCGTTTAACTAACTAACTTGGTTTTGTGATAATTACTTATTAATTTACTAGTTCGTTAAAATAAGTGTTAGGAGATTCGAATTCTGCTTTGTGTATGTAGTAATCTGTTGGCTGACGACAAACCTTTAAATAAAATTTTGATCCGCAACGAATTAGTTCTTAACCTGATTGTATTAGACAACCAAGACTTCTATTTTTTTTTATTTATTTCTTGACCCAACTTGTGAGAAGAGTATAGTAAACATGTTACATTCTGCTTCTACACAAGCTAAGGCCTTGTTGAACAGTGTTAACTTCTGTTATTTGGTTGGAATTTTTCCATGATAATGAATGAGACAGAACAAAGATGGTGGTTGGGGGTTCCATATAGAGGGACACAGCACAATGTTTGGATCAGCATTGAGTTACATTGCATTAAGAATACTTGGAGAAGAACTTGAAGATAATCAAAACATGCCAATGGCCAGAGCCAGAAAATGGATTCTTGACCATGGTGGCTTAGTAGCTGTTCCATCATGGGGAAAGTTCTGGGTCTCGGTAATTAAGTACATCAATTATGTTATTAGTATCTTTGATTTATATTTTTATTGAGCATCACTAAATTATTATAATTACATAGTTTCTGTTTATATGATATATTCATAAATTAATGTATTAAGATACACTATA
>NC_029789.2:141032914-141038178 GCF_000816755.2 Arachis ipaensis | reverse complement strand
ATTTAATCCTTTTATAATTGCTAGAGTTTCTTAATTGATATTGTGCATCCAAATAAACAAGTGTATGTCCAAATTAAACATGATTTATATATCTTCATAATATAAATAGTCATTCTCTAATAATTTTCCTAATCTCTAAATTCAAAAAGAAAATACGTGAGTTTTTTTTAAGATATTGAATGCATTTAAATAGTTTCTTGTTTAGAATTTTAAAAATAATAAATATGATTAAGAACAATTTTAGGAGGTTTGATCATTATTATTAAGATGAAAATATATTATTTTATCTAAAGGTACTTGGAGTTTATGAGTGGTCAGGGTGCAATCCACTTCCACCGGAGCTATGGCTTCTACCTAGATCCACCCCTTTTCATCCAGGTTCATAATCATTTTCAATTTCTTTAAGGAACCATTTAATTATATAATTTCTTAATCTTGTCCTTATTAAACAAATGGCAGGAAAGATCATGCCCTATTGTCGGTTGGTTTATATGGCGATGTCATATGTTTATGGAAAGAAATTTGTGGGTCCTATCACCGGCTTAGTCAGATCTTTAAGAAAGGAGATGTACAATGAGCCATATCATGAAATCAACTGGAACAATGCTCGAAACAATGTTGCTAAGGTTAAGGCAATCTTTATATTCATTAACAAAATTGCTATTTGTATATTGAAAGAGTTATACTATTAGTACACTAAAATTAGCTACTAAAGTTAGTCATTAGTATAAAATATATATTAGAATATAACTACACATTAAAAATAAAGTAAACCACACATAAATTTATACACAAATACATTGGTGGCTAATTTTAGTGGCTGATTTTAGTGTGCAAATAGTATTTTCCATATTAAAATCAGCCACTAATGTATTTGTATATAAATACATGTATGGTTTAATTTATTTTCAATATATATTTATATTTTAACATATATTTTATATTGGTGGCTGATTTTAGTATACACATAATATAATTCTTTATTAATCCCCTCAAATGAGAAAAAGATATTCTGAGAAAATAAGCATCTAATCATCATTATATTTAATATAAAATAATTATTTATACAAATTTATATGAAGATGCGAAAAATACTGTTGACTAAAAGTACTGATAAATATAAATTAAAATTGCTAATTCTTAAATTTTTTTTAAATAAACAAAAGAAAAATTTCAACATTATTCTAACTAATTTTTTAAATGCCAGATTTGATCTAGTAGTAAATGATACATAAGTGAGACAACTCATGATAAGTTTAAATAATCTGAAATAATAATTACTGAAACGGCTATTCAATTTCAGGAAGATCTCTATTATCCGCACCCTATAATGCAAGATATCTTATGGGAATTTCTTTATCACATTGGGGAGCCTTTGTTGAAGTGCTGGCCATTTACTAAGCTTAGAGAAAAGGCACTACACAGCTCAATTAATTATGTATATTATGATAGTGAGAATACAAATTACCTTTCATTTGGAGTTGTAGACAAGGTATATATAAATAATTAGATTAAATTAGTCGTTACTAAATCATTGAATTTGTTTATATTTTGATCCATAGGCACATTTACTTATTATTCATTACGAATTGGAAATGGAAGGTTTTGTGTATGATGGCATGTTGGGTTGATGATCCCAACTCAAAGGCATATAAACATCATTTAGCTCGTGTTCCTGATTATTTTTGGATTGCTGAAGATGGTTTGAAAATTCAGGTTTGCATTTTTTTTTTCTTAATATCTTAGAATTTAATTTTGATGTATTGTCAGTGTAAAACTATTTTACACGTGCGTTTTACACGTGCATCCAATCATATAATATCATATTAGCAAAAGTAATAATTACCTTTTATATTAATCATGTGAATGGTTATCTAAGAAATCGGTTGTGATTACACGATTATATATAATATTTTACACTGTCAGTTGTCTGGAACATTTGGCTGGAACGGAATAGCAGAATATTCCAAAACTCTGAGACAGGTGTTGAGGGTATCAAGAATAAGTCGTTTTTGAGTTACAGAAAATGGCGTGGTGTTGATCCGTTTGGTTGTTGATGGCAATGCCGGAGATGATATCGGATTATATTATGTTCGTTCTGTATTTATTGTCTTGTTTACTTTTGTATTGTTCCTCATGCTCCACGTTAGTGTGTTGAGCTCCCTTTCTTCGAAAAAAAATATTTTACACTGTCAGTGCATCAGAATTAAACTCTTATATCAAATTAATAAAATTATTTCTTTCATGCATAAAAAAGAAAATTCCAAAAATTTAATTTGGTGATTTCATGGTATGAATAATTGAGCTATTACTTTAGAGTGATCTAAATATATAACTAACTAATTTCTTAGAGTTTGATTGACACATGTAATGAATTGGTCTATTTAATATTTATGAATATATAGTAGTATTATTTTGATTATTAATTAGTACTAATTACTGTAACTTTTGGTTTATTGATGAATTTGAATGAAGGGTGTTGGTGCTCAAGCCTGGAATGCAAATTTTGCTATACAGGCAATTCTTGCTTGCAATATGAACGAAGAGTATGGACCTACACTTAAGAAAGCACATGATTTTATAAAGGCATCCCAGGTAGTAATTAATTATTAATAATATGTGATTTCAATTTTTTATATTGTTATAACGACGACAATGAAATTAACTGTTAAAACATTAAACCTAAATATCTTATTATAGACCACTCTCACTATGCTAAAAAGTATTTTTGCGATGACTTGTTTATTGTTTAGTGTAAAATTTTTTGCAACGATTAAAACTATAGTCAATTTGAGCATCACTAGTGCACTTAGTAAAGGGTTTAGACAACTGCGGGTAAAAGTGATGCTAAGTAATTTGCGATGGTTTTTGATGTATTGAACCATTGCTAATTTGTAATATTTATTGAAGTATTTTTTATATTTTGCAACAGTTTGAAATCGTCGCTAAAATACTAATTTATGTTATAATTTTTTGCTATAGGACAATTTTAAATTATTACGATATTTTCATACAACTTTTAAAATTTTAAATTCTTGTTAATATTAGTCTCCATCAGTTGCTTAGTTAACAAAGTTGACGGAAAATTGGCCTAGACCATTATAACTAACACACAATAAGTCCTAACCTGACATGATAAATAATAAAAAAAATGTTTCAATCAATTTGCTTCAAAGATCAATGGAAAGGATTATATAAATATCTAAACATAGATAATGGAAAGGATTATACTTATATTTTTGAAGCAATGCTAATTAGTAATTAGTGTGAAATGAGAGTTGAATATTATTTATCTTTAAGGTTCGTGAAAACCCAAGTGGAGACTACATGGCAATGTTTAGACAAACTTCAAAAGGAGCATGGACCATTTCCATGGCAGATCAAGGTTTGACCGTCTCTGATTGCACAGCCGAGGGATTAAAGGTTTCCCTATATCTCTTGGTTTCTACTTCTAATTTTAAATAACTGTTTAATTTTCAAAACAAAAATTGGTCTAAAATAGATATCCATTATTTAGATTTTTTTTTTTTTTGAAAGTTTGACAACATTAATTTGTAGGTTACACTCCTATTGTCAAAAATGCCAACAAATCTTGTTGGGGAAGCCATGGAGACAGAGAGATTCTATGATGCTGTTAATGTAGTTCTCTCTCTCCAGGTATTTCTTTCTAATAATTTAGATCCTCATTAATAGTGTTCTTGAAGAAATAAAGAACAGAGATAAGCCAGGTTCTGTCGCTTTGATATCATGTCATGATACTACTTCTTCGAAAAACTTAAGTTAATAGGAAGAGATACATGAATAGTTATATCTCTAATATCTATGAACGAATCTTAGAAAATGCAGAAAGTTAGCATAGAAACGAAGAGAATTTGTGCAATCTGTATTGAGAATTCAGAATTAATTGGTGAATTACAGTGAGTTAGCTTTAATTTGCATGAGTGAAGGGCCAAATATATAAGCCTTAGGCACTCAAGAAATGATACAAGAATTTGCATTGATTAATTCAACACTGTAATGCAGTCAAAATTAACTTAACAGACTCTTTTCCAATTTTAGCATAAATAACTCTAACTGAAAACTAACCAAAAGACTAAAACAGACTCAACTAGTATTACACATAGCTAGGCTTCTAAACTCTTCTTCTGTTCTTGATCTATTAATGGTAGTTTGTTTGTTGCATCGCCAAAAAATCAATTTAGTGCCAAGAAAATATGAATAGGATCTTACAAACAACAAATGAGAGATCAGAACTTGTGATGGTGATATACTATAAAGCATCTACTCATATCAATATAAAATAGGATCTTCAGAATTTTCTGAACCTACATAGAGTAATTAAAGAGATCTAATCATAAGAGTTGGCATATGAACTGCACCACTCATAAAAACACTAATGATAACTAATTTATGGCTACAAATCACAAAATCTATTAGTCCCATGACACTTTCATAAAAAGATAAATGTAGGTGTGTATTTTCACAAAAGAAAATGTGTCAAATTTAATACTTTTAAAATCAATTTTTTTTTAAATTGAACTGAGTTTCAAAAACCGTTCACATAGAGCTTGTTTTAAACCATACAAATTCTTATTTAATTTACAAACCAATTTCCAGAACCTTAAATAAAATCAAAAGGTTATTCTATAAAAATAATTTAACGAAAGTCCCCGTCCAAAAAACTATTATTGAAATCAAGTTACTTAATCAACCAACCTTTAAATAAGGCTATTGACAAAAAATTTTAACTGTGGTAGGCTGTATAACAAGGCTAAAAACTTGTTGGAAATCGATTCCCTCGTATTGATGGAATCCCTTGGCAATTACATGAACATGTAATAAGTAAATGGAGCTTTATTGTTGTTTAGATGCATATATAGATCCCATACTAAAATCAATATATAATTAACAAGGTCTAAGTAAAATTTTTATACCATTAAATTCCCAATTTTGAGTTTTATAGTTATTAGATGCACATGTATATATCTTATGGTAATGTTAGAGAGACAAAAAAAATTCAGAACTTATTTTATTTCGTATTCATTATTATTGCAAATTTTGATTGTTTTTGACTAATTTATTTTGATTATTAAACATTTTTGATATCTTATATGTTATATCCCATTTTAATACAGAGCAGTAGCGGCGGATTCTCAGCTTGGGAATCTCGAAGAGCCTATAATTGGCTAGAGGTATGATATATCAAAGAAACTATTTATTTAAAAAATTTAAGTTAATAAAATAAATTGTTTATATTTTTTTTA
>NC_029789.2:141025901-141032016 GCF_000816755.2 Arachis ipaensis | reverse complement strand
GATTCTAAATTAATAAAAACATATAAAATAAATAAAAAAAGAAAAAAATTATATACAATAACTCTACAAAGCCAATGTGAAATTTTTATTACACATGCATATATTATTTTTGTTCCCGTTTCTAAAAAAATTTGATTTGTCACGGACAGAAATTCAATCCAACAGAGTTTTTTGAGGACTGCCTCACTGAGAAGGAGTAAGATATATATTTCGTATTTTTCAACTGCTATTGCATCATGCTGAACGGTTAATTTTGCCACTTAATTAATTGTGTTCCATATGGTGAAATATAATAGTTATGTGGAGTGCACATCATCGGCAGTGCAAGCCCTGGTTCTATTTAAAAAGCTATATCCGAATCATAGAAGAAAGGAAATAGATAATTGTATTTCCAAAGCAATCCAATACATTGAAGACACACAAAATCCTGATGGCTCATGGTAATTAACTACTAGACTATGTTTTATGTGTCGTCCTTCTTGTTTTGTTGTCCTCAGATTTTAACAAAATAAAAAATTAGATAAAGAGCTACTTTACCTTGTGCAAAATTACACCCTATTCTATGTTTACTTTGCAATTATTGTAGCTAGGTTTTACTAACTTACACATATATAATTACAATTGATGAGAGGCACTTATGTATATATATATAGGTATGGTTGTTGGGGGGTTTGCTATACATATGGCACATGGTTTGCTGTAGAGGCACTAAAAACCGTTGGAAAGAACTACCATAACTGTCCTTCATTGCGCAAAGCATGTCAATTTTTGTTGTCAAAACAACTTCCTAATGGTGGTTGGGGTGAAAGTTACTTGTCAAGCCAAAACAAGGTAACACATGTAATTATCCATTTTACAATTATTTGATGAAACTTGTGATTTGTGTTTGTCTTTGATGGCAATATCGAAAAAGATGAACTACAAATTAAAAAATGAGGAATGCTAAGGGGCCAGCAATTTTTGTGATTTGTAGCCATCAAATAGCCATCAATGATGGTTTTAATGGTGTGAAATTGGTGTGAGATTTCATCCAATGACTCACTTTCCTTTGCTGGTTACATGTTGGCCAAAATTTAACAAAGTTGCTGCCCCTAAACTTTTCCTTAAAGGATATTATTTCTCTCATGTTTTGGATCAAGTCTATACGAATGATCTAAAAAAAACATACATGCACACATCAAAGTTATTGTATACTCAAGGTATTTTGCTACTTTTTATTTTTTATTTTTATTTTTGTCAAATAGGTGTATACAAATCTAGAAGACAACCGTGCAAATATAATTCAAACATCATGGGCTTTATTATCTCTAATTGCCGCAGGACAGGTAATAAGTAGGCAAATATAAATTTTTCCATTACATATTTTAATTACATATTTTAAGTTCTTGAGTCTTTTGGATAGAGATCCTACAAATTGCAATGGTCTTGTCAAGGTGGAAAAATTGAAGTACACTAGCTAAAGTAATTACCAAATACAATCGTTCTTTATTTATGTAATTATAGTACACGCTACTGGGCTAATTATTAAAATTTTTATGAATAAAATAAAGGCTGAGATAGATGCTACGCCCATACACCGTGGAATGAAGGTACTAATCAATTCACAAATGGAAGATGGAGACTTTCCAGAACAGGTAATATAATTCTTCATAATAATACCTAATGGATTTAGTAATTATATATGTTTCACTAATGTACATTTTTTTTATTACTCTAAAAAAATACAGGATATTGTAGGAGTATATTTTAGGAACTGTGCCTTGACCTATGCATCGTATCGAAACATATTTCCTATATGGGCTCTGGGAGAGTATCGCCACAGAGTTTTAAACGATCCATGAATTAAGAAGATGATCAAATGCATCAACTCATCACCTTCATCAAAAGTTCTTCGTTGTTCTTCATTTTCATCAACAATATAATATGCTTTTTTCTATTCTCTACAGCATGAAAAGTTGAAAACTATACATGTATATGTTGTTCAACCAAGAGTCCAAAACTCAATCATACAATCCAAAATAACGATACAATAATGGGTTTTTCCCAATTCTATGTAATATTATATGAACAATGTTGTATGGTGAATAAAATTTATTATTTTTTATCAATATTTATCTAACAGTCTAAATTTTAAACAATAAATTAAATTTAAAATTTTAAATCTTAAATTTTAATAATATAAGAATAAAATATTGGCTAATAATGATAAGCTGAGTGTGTACACGGTAATCATAGTTTATTTAGATATTAACTTTCTAACATTTCTCATATTGTAATTATGTCTCAGAGAATATAAACATATAATACTATGTAATATAAGATAGTAATATAAGGAGTTTAAATAATAAATAATGCTCATAAAAGCTTATTGCTTTCACCTCCAAGTAACTATTATTATTATATGAAAATCAAAGTGCCTTTGTCTCGGATAGACTAATTACAGATAATAATCTGACTGCCTTTAAAATTTTTCACTACATAAAAAAGAAGACAGGGAGAAGAAAATGTTATGTAGGTCTAAAGTTCGATATGGAGAAAGCGTACGATAGAGTCGAGTGGATTTTTCTAAGAGAGATGTTAATTTCAATGGGTTTTTTAAATAGATGGGTGCAAACAATCTGGAATTGTGTCAGTACAACCTCCTTCTCAGTGCTGCTGAATGGAGCCCCATCGAAACCTTTCAAACGCTCGAAAGGATTGAGACAAGGAGACCCCCTTTCCCCGTACCTCTTCATTATTTGTGCCGAAGTGCTATCGGGCAACCTCATGAAGGCGCAAGAGAGCAAAATAATTCACGGGATCAAGATCTCTAGAACCGGGTCAGAGATAAACCATCTCTTCTTTGCAGATGATAGTATACTCTTTACTAGAGCAACGGACCAGGACATCCAAGCAACAAAGGAAGTGCTGGTCAGATTCCAACAAGCCTCGGGATAACGTATTAATATGGAAAAATCAGAGCTGTCTTTTAGGCGAAATGTACCTACTATCAGACAAAGGCTGATCCAAGAACGGTTAGGAGTAAAGGATGTTGAAAGGCAATCAAAGTATCTGGGGCTATCGACTTTCGTTGAAAAATTCAAGAAACAAGTCTTCGAGTACGTCCAAGAGAGGGTGTGAAAAAAGCTCAAAGGGTGGAAGGAATAGTTTCTATCAAAGGCTGGGAAGGAAGTGCTCATAAAAGCGATGGTTCAATCAATTCCAACTTACATCATGGGGTGTTTTAGGTTACCAACTAGCCTATGTCAACACATCACATCTATGATTAGTAAGTTTTACTGGGGCTCGAAGAGTGAAGAGAGAAAGATACATTGGGTAAAGTGAAAAAAACTCTGTAATCCAAAACAAAGTGGTGGATTAGGCTTTCGAGACATTGAGGCTTTTAATTCAGCTCTCCTAGCTAAACAGGGGTGGAGACTCATTCGGAACTCAAAATCTCTGGCCACAAGAACCATGAGAAAAAAATACTACAATCGAAAAACCTTTTTGAATGCAGATTTGGGGTTCACTCCCAGTTTCACGTGGAGAAGTATATGGCAAGCAAAAGGTGTGCTAGAAATGGGTGGTTTCTGGAAGGTAGGTAATGGTAAAGAGATTAAAGTTTGGAAAGATCCCTGGCTACCCAAACAGAACGGTTCAAAAGTATGGTCTCCCAACCCACTATCTCTAGACAAGAATACTAAAGTAAAGGAGCTTCTGAAGGAAGAGGAAAAAGAATGGAATACAGAGCTGATAAACTAAGTCTTCCTACCTTTCGAAGCAAAACAAATCCTAGAGATCCCAATTTTCAAATCAGAGCAAACAGACAAGTTCATTTGGAAAAAGGCAAAAGATGTACTGTTTAGAGTAAAGCTAGCATACCACGAAATTAAAGCACAAAACAGGAATCAATCAACAAATTGGCAAGAAGAATAGAGAGAGGAAGGTACCTGAAAACAGATTTGGAAGATTAAAGCCCCCCAAGAACACTAAATTTTCTGTGGAGACTGATGCATAAATCCCTCCCAACTATGAAGAACCTAAGGCGCAGAGGAATTGAATGCCCACCAATTTGTGAGAGATGCTGGGTAGGAGAGGAGACGAAAGAACACATCTTCAAACACTGCGATTTTGCAAGGCGTTTCTGGTTTGCATCACCATTCAATTTAAGGTCTAAAAAAATAGAGAAATTAATGTGAAAGGATAGATTACAGAGATTCTGGGTAAGTTTCAGATGAAAGAACAGGGCCTTTTTTCTACCTTACTAAATCAACTCTGGCAAGCAAGGAATTCGATGATTTTTGAAAAGAAAGTGCTAACAATTGAGGAAGAAATAAAAAAAGCTTTGACCTCCTTCGAAGAATTCTGAAACACCCAAGCTACTATGGAAGAGTTGAGGAAGAGTCATAACCCACCTATTTTCCTTATGCAGAAGTGAGAAGAGCTAACCAAACTAAATGCTGAAAGTTAATGTAGATGCAGCAGTTGGTAATATTAATAAGGGAGGTGTAGGAGTTGTTATTAGAGATAACTTGGGCCAAGTCATGGCAACAACTTGTTGGGCTATTCCCTTCCCCCTTAAGGCCCATGAGACAGAAGTATATGCTGCTTATCGAGGAATGAAGATGGCTATAGAAAGTTGTTTTACAAACATCATTTTGGAGAGTGATAGTATGCAAGTGGTGAAAGCTCTCAAACAAGGAAAGATAAATGATTCTTGTTTTGGTTCCTTCATTGCTGATAGTCTATATTTAATAGGTAATTTTAGATCAATTTATTTTAATCATGTGAAGAGAGAGAAAAATAGAGTAGCTCATAAAGTAGCACAATATGCTCTTACCAATCCAAACAGAGTGGGGATGGAAGATGCACTACTCATGTAATGAACCTGGCCTTGATGGATATCTTGACTCCTTTGAATTGATAGTTCTTCTATTCCTAGTAAAAAAAACTATTATTATTATTTTTATTATTATTATTATTATTATTATTGTTATTGTTATTGTTATTGTTATTGTTATTGTTAGGATTAAGTACTTTTTTTGTCCCTAAGATTTAAGGTCAAAATCAAAATCGTCCCCTTTTTTTTATTAAAATCATCCTCAACGTTCAAAATCACTTTAAAATCATCATTTTTACTCTAAAAAGACAAATTTACCCTTATAAAAAATAAATTATAAAATAAAAAATTAATCTCCACCATTTGCAGTGGCTTCATTATCCCTCTCTTTCTCCATTATCCTCCCAACTCATTTCTTCCTCCAACCAAAGATCCAAACTTGGTTCTCTCCTCAACAACCCAATACGCTCAAAGTCCCAACCCAAGCTTCTTCTCTCGCCCACCTTTCTCTCTCTACACCAACCCCACTTTCTCTCTCCTCAAACTCCATTAACAACAAACTTTCGTTCATCTTAATAATCTCCCACAATCCACTTCAATCCCCTTTCCCTCTTCTCCCCCACCGTCCTTTTGACCCCTTAGGCATCACCGCACTCCGCTGTGCCGCCGTCGTGTGGTCCCGTAACGACCTACGCGTCCACAACAATGAAACCCTAAATACCGCACACAACGAATTACACTCAATCTTAGCTATTTACTGCTTTGACCCTTCAAATTACGGCAAATTCTCTTCAGGATTCGATAAGACCGGTCCTTTTTGTGCCAATTTCTTGATCCAATCGGTTTCAAATCTCAGGAAGAATCTTCAAGAGCGTGGGTCAGATCTCGTTGTCAGGGTTGGGAAACCAGAAATTATTTTTGTTGAGATTGTTAAAGTCGTTGGTGTTGTATCAAAAAAATTGTTGTTGAATAAATTAATTATTGTTGTTGTTTTTCTTTATGTATTTTTTTCTATTGTTGCTATTGATAGTGTTGGTGGATTATGAGAAAGAGCCTGTGGGTTATATCTGGTGGTAAGAGAGGGACAGTGGGATGAAGGTAGAGGTGTGGGTGATTGGGTGCATGTGGTGGTGGGTGGGTCAGGTTCAGAGGTTCACTGGTGAGGTTGAACGGTAATGGATGATAATGACGCCGAAGAGGAGGTGAAAGATAATGATGGTGGACTAATTTACTTACAACATGGTGGAATTGATGATGATGGTGGCTGGGATGGGGTTTAATTTTTTTTTATTTTAT
>NC_029789.2:141024793-141025677 GCF_000816755.2 Arachis ipaensis | reverse complement strand
CACCTCTTTTTTTTTTTTGGAGTAAAAAATATATTTTTTACTCCTAATATTTGTAATTTTCTTTAAAAATATTTTAAACATTTAATTGTATTTAATTTTGTTTTTAATGTTCTCAATTTGCATCAAAATTATCCCTAAATGTTAATTTCATCTAAAATGTTAACGACAAAATTGAAAACGTTTAGGGATAATTTTGAAACAAATCGAAAACATTAAGAACAAAATTGAATCAATTGAAAACATTAGGAATAAAATTGAATAAAATTAAACGTTAAGATTATTTTTAAAAAAATCACAAATATTAAAAACAAAAAATATATTTTATTCTTTTTTTTTTTATACAATTCTAAAAATAAAAATAAAAAATAAAAACATAAACTAAACGCATGGTTAGCTTTCATAGAAGGTGATTGATACATGAATATACTAGCTAGAAGGATAGTCAAGCTACCCATCCATTGAACTAGTCAACCCAAGAATGTATCCTGACTTCTTGAACTATCATAACAACCTTTCCTTATCTAGAATAATTAACCTAACTGCTTCTAACTAAATAAAACTATCCATTTTCCTTTACAGTCGCCCTAAGGTGTGTTTTGCACGAATAGTGGAAAACTCATCCTATTATTCCTATGGTGACAATTAGTTTTAGTTTGTAACGGACTAATTTCACATAACGGAAAAGTAGCAATTGAGAATAATCTATCATTAGTTATCTTGCTTTTTTTGGGGTATCCCCCAACCCGGCAGGTCAAGAACTAATCCGTCGCGGTACTGAGCTCCATTTAAGGGTTTGCCGCTGGCCAATGGGTTGCTGCATGCACAAGGCGGGATTCGAACCCCCGACACTTATTTAACCGGACTAGTGAGCTATTTAATTAATC
>NC_029789.2:141019979-141024650 GCF_000816755.2 Arachis ipaensis | reverse complement strand
GGTTATTTACTTATTTGTGGAAATTTTTAATAAAAGTTTTTAAAATCTCCATAAAATAATTTGTTTATGGCAATTTATTAAACTCCCTTCCATAATTATCGACAAACTCCTGCTATTTACGCATGATTGAAACTCACATCCAAACAAAATAAACACACCGAAACAATAAGAATGGTGAACTCCAAAATTCTAATAAGAATTTTTCGATTCCAATAGAGGACAAACACTGCGATGCCGCATCTCCAACTTCTTCCACCACCACCGACTCATCTGCATCTGAGCCTACATCAACGTGCCACTGTGCCGGAACTCTGAAGCGCAAGGCCAGCCCCCTCTCACTATGGCGCGTCAAATCTGCGTAGTGTCGCTGTTGCATCTTCTTCCCCAGTAAGTTTTGCCGCTTGTTCTGCTTTTGCTCCGACGGATGTGAAGCACTCGAAGCACGTTTTGGGCGTGGACTCAGTGCTGCTGGCTGAGGAGATATGAGAGAAGAGCTAGCGAAACAGAGAGATTCAGAGAGGAGAGAGAGCTCGCCTCGCCGTCATTGTTGCTGTCGCCACCGCAGTTCATCGCCTATCCATATCTGGTCGCAATGCCCAAGCCTCTGAGGATGTTCCATTACGACCTTCTCGACGAGATGCAGAATAAGCTCGATTACATCCTCTCTCTCACCGTTGAGAACTTCCTCGAGCGCTGCCTTCATATTTTCGTCTTCAAGTTCGGCATGGCCAAGTCCATCCATTAATGTCACATTAGGTCTTTTTACATATTTTCACATTTTCTCTCAATTTAGGGTTTTTAAATTCCTAATTTTCTATCACTACTCATGTTTCTTTGTTTTTTTTTTGTGCTTACTGTAAAGTTTAGAATCTAATTTCTTAAACATTCAATTAGCTCAAAATTATAGTCTAATTTCTTCATTGGTTTCTAGGCTTTTGATAAATTATTTAATTATGTATCTTATTGTAGCTTGGTTCAAATGATTGTAGATGAAGGATGATTCCAAAAAGTAGGGGTGTAAGTTACCGAATCGGACCGAAATTTATCGCAAAATCAAACCGAAATTTACAAGAACCGAATGAAAACAAAAAAAAATTGTTTTTTTTTTCGAATTAAACCGATCAGTTTAGTTCGGTTTTCGGTTGACTTGGCAAAACCAAACCGAATGGAAGAAGTGGTTCAGTAATGCGTCTTTTTATCCGTTTACCCTTTAACCTAGTAACAAAATCTCCAAATCCCTAACTCTAACTCCCTTTTAACTTTCTTGTAGTCACAAGCCCAAAACTCCGATCCATCTTCCTCCTCCATGCCTGAGAGAATGAGAGCCTAAGAGAGCCAAAGAGCTAGAGAGCCAGAGAGTGTCATGTGTAGAACCTATGCACAATTACTCAAGAGGGGGGGTGAATTGAGTATTGCAACAACAATTAATCTTTTTGCGAAAGTTAAAGACAATATACAAAAGTGTTATTGTACTAGTATTTTTCCAAGAGCTTAACTCAATTGCTAAGCATTTATAAGGAGCTTTTACTTTCCAATAGACACCAACTCAAATAAATTGATCAAGCTTTTCACCAATCGGACTTAAGCTATTCCTTAAGTACTTACGAAGCTACTTTTCGATCACAATTTATTTGCTCAAAGGTAAAAGACAATAATATTGAAGAGATGAGTTTGGAGAGATGCAAACGCTATTTAGAGTGGTTCGGCAATATCCTTGTCCTACGTCCACTTTCTTTCTCAATCGCTATTGAGAAGTTCCACTATTGCCAAGCTTCAAGGTGCTCGCGCAAAACCTTTTACAGTCCGAGTCCTTAGTTTCTAACACCTCACGGTATATGATCACCACTCGTAGACTAACCCACTCCACTTAGAGATACCTTCTCTAAGATTTGCCTTGAGTACTTAGTATACTTCTTTGGTATCCTCACCAGTGCATCAAAACATTTTGTGAGTGTGTGTTGAGAGATTTAGCAATTGGTTCTTAACAGAAGTTACCTAAGTCCTAAGACACTATACTTGTCTTCAAATGTTGTGGACTTGAGTTTCTTGTTGTTGTTGTGTTGCTTTCAACTCTTCATTCCTCAACGTTGAATGTTGGTTGATCTTTCAACATGCTTGTTCATTCAAGTTGTTTGTTGGTTTGTCTTTCATGTCGTTTGTTGGTTTGTCATTCATCAAAACCTACGAATACAAACTTCGCATACAAGCAACATGATTTACATCATGCCGCCGTCCTGCAGTCGCAAGTTGTCCATCGTCGCTGTCGAGGACGTCGTCGCAACTGCAGCAGTCATCTTTGTTTCATGTGTAGTAGAGAGATGGAGAGCGTTGTCGTTTAACCCGTGATGCTGTCCAGTTCACGCCGTCGTCGGGCTAGACGACAACGCTCTCCATCTCATGAGTGTGTCCAGCAGTTTGCTTGCGACTTCTTCTCAATATTTTCATGAGTTTTGTAAGATCTTGCAAGTGTTCATGGCTTCTTGTGGTAGTCGAGATCCTTTACTTGGGAGTATGGCTGAGAGGATGAAGCTTAAGTATGGCTGGTAATTTTTTCGAGGTGTATTTTCATGAGATCATCAACAAGAATGAGGTGGATTTGTATTTGATAGATGGTTTAGAGAAGCCTCGTGATCAAAATACTTTTGACATATTGAATTAGTGGAAGGTGAATTCCAATAAGTATCCTATCTTATCCCAAATATCTAGAGATGTCTTAGCAATATCGGCCTCGACTGTTGCTTCAAAATCGGCCTCGACTATTGATTCAAAATCGGCTTTTAGCACTAGTGGAAGAGTGCTTAACAACTACAGGAGTTCTTTAACTCCAAATATAGTTGAGGCATTGATTTGCACACAAAATTGGCTTCGTGCTTCTCCAATAACAACTGATTTTGAAGAGTTTAGTGAGGAGTTTGAGAAACTTGAATTAGGTATGCAAAAAAAAAAATTGAAGTTCCTTTCATAGTTTATGTTTATAATTCATAATCTATATTGATTTCTTTGTTTTATTTTTGTAGAAATTGCACCAACCGAAGAAGTTGATGAATCTGGTGTGGATTCAGATTAAGCATGGTGGCTGTTTTGGTTTTTATTTAGTTTTAAAGTGGCTGTTTCGATTTTTATTTAGTTTTAAAGTGTGTTTACTTTTTTTTTGTTTGTTACACATTTCTAATTGTCTTTATTTTTGTGTTTAATTATTAGGACAAGTTGAAATTATATTGAATTTGGATGTGATGTAGTCTTGTTATTTTAGTTTATTGACCGTTTTAAACTTCATATTATGGTGATTGAAATTCTGATTATTAGCTTTTAAAAAATAAAAAAACCGACCGAATTAAACCGTAATTAGTTCGGTTCAGTTCTATTTGGTTGTCCTACAAACAGCAAACCAAATAGTTGATATTGTGAAAGAACTGAACAGACCGGTTCGATTGATTTTTGGTCTAAAACCAAACCAAACCAAACCAAACCAATTACATCCCTACCAAGAAGTGATACAAATTTTACTATGAGCATTTTCACAGGCCACAAAGGAGGTTGATTGAGCTGAAGGCTCTGGAAAAAGTCATACAGAAAAGAATAGGTATGTTACTTGCTTTGGACATCTAAATTGAAGATGTAGTTATACTAAAGATACTGAATTAGACATGCTTTGGACATCTCACATGTTTATTCAGATTGAGAATTGCTAGTGAAAATGAAATCAATAAACCTTGTTCCCAATCTGATTTATATTTCCTCAACAAAGTGTTATGAAGCCAGAAGAGAACTAAAATTGGATACATAATAATGATTCAATATGGACCTCATTTTTAAGTACACCAAATTCTTAACATATTTCTTGAAATTTTCAAAATCACAGGCAACATGATCGAAACAAACTTGTTGTTGTATACATTTTGCTTTTTCAATTTAAGACCTTTCTGTTCTGAATTTGGTAATTGTGAAAAAGGGTGACAATGATTTATCTGGTCTGACAGACATTGAAAAGCCAAGGATGAGAGATCCAAAGAGAGCCTCCAAAATCCGTAAGTTGTTTTTTGTTTTCAAAGAAGATGAGGTGAAAAAGTATGTCAAACACATATAGGAGGACATTCACAACCAAAAATGGTATGGTTTCTTGCTTATGTATTGTAAATTTCTAGTTAGTTTGGTCATGTGAATTTCTAGTTAGTGTCATGCTACTAATAAGAGATTGCTCCTCATATTAAACGTGAAAGAAAGAAAGAACCGATAGGAGAATCTTTGATTTGCATATATATTACGATTTGGAATTGATATCTCTTTAACATAATTTTAATTTTATTATTTATTATTTCTCGTGTAATTATGTATTTTAGTACTTTAATTGGTGTCAATTTAAATTTAAATAACGTTAATTATTGTGTGACATGATTTTTTTTTAATTCTGCATACAGTGACTATTGTTTAATTTGTGGCAATTTTTTTTAAATTAAATATTATGTTTGTGAAAGTTTTAAACCACCATTAAATGAGGTCCAGCAATTTTGTAAAACCACTAAAAATAAGCTCCTGTCACTTCCAATTTTGGAAGTTTGTGAAACTCCCACAAATTTATCTGTGGAAAGTTTTTAACCGCCACAAAATAACAAAAATCTTATAGTGACTCTAAAAATGTTTATCAATATATATATAAGGTTCCTATTGTAA
>NC_029789.2:141016769-141019784 GCF_000816755.2 Arachis ipaensis | reverse complement strand
ATAATTTAAAGTTTAAATATCTAAATAAATTCATATTATTTTTTTATTATTTTTTGTATTCTTTTGATCTCAACTACTAAAATTTTATGGATCCAACGTCCTCATCTACTCCATGCTCCAACCTTCCTTCTTGCATTGAACGCTCTCATTACTCTTCCAGTGTTCGAGAACAATTCTTATCCTATGACCTATCCATGTGTAGCCGTGTAGGTGGGTTTTGATCTTTAATTAATAATTTATCATCAACATCAAAATGTGTGGACATGCATGGCTATCCATCTCCAGAAGGTTTGGAAGTTTGCATTTCTTTTAATTTATATATAGAGACAGAACTAGCTAATATAAAATAATATGGGTGTAAACTTTATCTGATTAATTGAAAAGTGTTGGTCATCCCTAAAAAATTTGGTAGTTTAAAGATTTAAAATTTGTTTTGTGTAAGCTCTTTTTAAAAAATTAGTTTAACAATTTTTTTCATCATCCAAATAAGTTATAAGTTTAATTATTAGCAAAAAAATAATGTTTTTTTTTTCAAAGGCTATTTCAGTTAAAAGATTGTATATAAACTTAGGATCTCTTGAAGGATGGTAGTTTTATTTAGTGCAATGGGATTTAAATTAGAACTTTATTTTGATTTTCTAATTGGAAAAAAGAGAGAACAATTTTATTACGAGATAGATTATGTTTATATTTTTTATTCGGATTTTTGGATCTTGAATCTTTGGCTATCTGGACAATGACACTTTCAGAATATCTATTCTCCTCTAATCTAAATTTTGCAAGACAACATTATTTTCTATAATTTGAATGTGCAAGCAGGTTCAATGGTAGGATGATTTTGATTTGGTTTGATATCAAAGGTTTATGACTCTCATAGTGGTTACTTATAACTCAATGAGACGAAATTTGGTTGCAAGGACCAAGGAAATTAGCTGACTTCGGCTTTGGCGTCAACTTGTTCCGGAAAAACATAAATTTTTGGCCTGAATTTGTCTTAGGGAGGCTTTGCCCACTATTACTTTTCATTTCAGGAAGGGCATCTCATCGACAGACAGCTGTCCACGATATTTTTATGACCAGGAATCAGTTGTTCATTGTATTTGGGATTGTCCGGAAGCTCAGCTAGTTTGGCAAGTTTCGGAGATTTCTAGTCAACCTCTGGATTTGATGAACAAATTCTTGCTTCATAGCAAAGAGCGCCTTTTTAGATTCTTTTTTGGTTTATGGTAGATTTGACGTTTCAGGAATAATGAGATCTTTCATTCACATGAGTCTTGCCCTGAATAAGGTGACTAGTGTAGCTTTGTCATTGGAAAAGGAGTTTCGAAATGTTTTTGAGTTACAATAAGTTTCTATACCCTCTACCATTAGTGACTCATGGATTCCCTTCTCGATGGGTACTTTTAATATTAATTGTGATGCAAGTTATCCTGATACTGGTGATCGTGTTGGTTTTACTTGTGTTAATAGTAATTGGAATGGAAGTTGACAATGAGACTGAAACTCATACAATTGAGAGTCGTAATATTTTGCAAGGAGAATTGTTTACTATTTGAAGAGAATATCTTTTTGCGTGAGACTTAGGACAAAGAGATATTATTTATGAAACAAATTGTGTGGATAACTTTACTCTTGTCAATAATTTCCAGAAGAAAAAGTATAGGTAAACAGTGAAAATACTAAACAATGTGAACAATGGATATATCGGATGTTCAATTCATTAGATGTACAAATGATTATCATAATATTAAGATTTAGGTGGATAATTTGGGAATATAGTGTATTTTTACTTTATTAGGCTAAATTTAGAGTCCATTGTTCACAAAAGTCATTGTTTACCTAGCAAAATCCTTTTCAGAATAACTCTAATTTTGTTAATCTTTTGGTGTTGAAAATTCGAGACATCTTGTGTCTTCAGTTAATCTTAGGAGATACAAATAAAGTGATAGACATCATGTCAAAGACGACAATGAAGACTCATGCTCATCAAGTAAAAACTTTCTTTATTTTAAAATAACATTCAACGAAATTACCTTATTTTTTAAATAATTTTAGAGTAATTACTCAAATCAATCTCCAAGGATTTTAGAATATGACATTTTAGTCCTCAAGAAAAATTAATACATAGATCAATCCCCAAGGTTTTACTCCGGCAAACAAATCAATCCCCAATTCATTTTTCGGCAGAGTAATTACCCAGATCAGTCCCCAAAGATTTTAAAAATGGACATTTTAGTTCCCAAGAAAAATTAATGTACAAATCAATCCCAATGTTTCTATCTGTTAGACATAATCGTCTTCCGTCCAAAAATAAAATAAAATAAAATTGATTATTATTATTATTATTATTATTATTATTATTATTATTATTATTATTGAGTGACTATATATATATATATATAAGAATTTAATGAATAAATTTATTATTATTTTTGTCCAAAAAATACAAAAAATATAGTACAATATTATTGTGCAATTAATAATAATAATAATTATTTTATTTTATTTTTAGACGGAGGACTATTATGTCTAACAGAAAGAAACGTTGGGAATTGATTTGTACATCAGTTTTTCTTGGAGACTAAAATGTCCATTTTTAAAACCTTTAGGGATTGATCTGGGTAATTACTCTGCCAGAAAATAAACTGGGGACTAATTTATCTGTTGGAATAAAAGATTGGAGATTGATCTGTGTATTAATTTTTTTTAGGATTAAAATATCCAATTCTAAAATACTCAGAGACTGATTTGAGTAATTATTCTAATTTTTAATTCTTTGTTATCTGTTCTATTGATATACTTTTCAGTGAAAAAAAAAGAGTGTAGTTTTGGTAAATAGGCGACTTCGCCAATCGCCGAATTTGCCTATGAATTGCACAACTTCCTCCCTCTATTAGGCAAGTTTATGAAAAAAAAAAACCAATCCTCGAATGGGATTTTCTTTTAATTTATTTTTGAAATTAAATTTTTTTATACAATTCACTTAACAAAAACATGGGTATAAAACTCTAAAGG
>NC_029789.2:141016237-141016740 GCF_000816755.2 Arachis ipaensis | reverse complement strand
TTTTCTCATCTTTGATTCTATAAGTGAGATCAAAAATAAATAAAAAAAATAATAAATAATTAAATTAAATACTGCACACTATTCAATTTTTTTTACCGAAAAGAATCCACTCCCAACCCTAAATATGCCACGCACTCCATACAAAATGAATTATTGTTAAATGTTAACACATGTTATATTCTACACTTAATTACAAAATAATAGACATAATTGATTTGTAACAAAGTTATTTCTTAATAATTTACATTCTGAAATTTTATACTTTAAAATATAACTTTTTTTACTCAAAATTTTAATTTACTGCATTTCATCAAATGAAAATTACTTACATAACAGAAAATTAATTAAACTTTTACGCTCACCGAATTAGTTTACTCGTTATTATCAATTTTAATATAAGACCTGACTTCTTTCTTGGACTAATTGAAAATAAATAATATATTTATTCTTTCACACAAACGCTTAAATAAAAACATTTCCATTAATCTCAAAATTCATACTAA
>NC_029789.2:141015319-141016063 GCF_000816755.2 Arachis ipaensis | reverse complement strand
CAACAAATTTACTTATATTATTATTATTTGGATCGGCTATTGTTATTTATTATCTTCAGTTCAAAATTTTAATAAGTTCATTATTTTGACATGTTCCACAAAACTTTTAATACAAACAAAAAACACTCGGTCCAACTTTGTTTTACTAAAAAACTATTTCTGAAATACCAAAAAAGCCTAACTAATTAGTGGTCATATTAATCACTACATAATTCATCGTTATCATCATCACACTTCTCTAGACACCAATTGATATTTCGGCAGAAGACATCGTTTGTCTGGAGATCTTTTAATATAAAGAACACGTATTCCTTTTCAATGAGGCCAACACATTTCATCAGCAGATTTTTTCTTCACACTAGCATTGGCCTTAGTAAATAACCATGCAGATAATTAATTTGAGTTGATCAAATAATTAATTAATTTATTTATTTAAATAAATATTAAAAACTTAAATTTCGTTTTAAATATATAATAATTTATTAGTAAATAACAAAATTTTAAATAAAACTTAAATTTATGACAAATTATTTTTTAGTCTATCAAACTAAAAAATATAGTAAATAAACAAAAAAACCAATTAATTTGTAAGTAGTTCTCATCCGTTTCTGACAGAGATTTAATTAGCAATGAATATGACTGGATAATGTTGAAGCTACCGCCGCTTTTAGACAGTACATGAGTTGCACTTCCTTATTAATTATAGTTCCGTTACGAAGCACCGAGCGAGTGACCAAAAAAATG
>NC_029789.2:141015009-141015298 GCF_000816755.2 Arachis ipaensis | reverse complement strand
TTAGTAGATGGATAAAATCGTAAGCAAAAAAGAATAGAGTGAACAAAAGTATATCTAAAAAATTTTAAAATAATCCAATGATAGATTCTAAAAATTGTCATTCCCTTGTTATCTAACTTTCTGATCATATAAAATTACAGGTATGCATTTTCTAATTCTCATATCACGATTTAACAACTTTAAATAAAAAGCTGTTTCTAATTTGTTTTTATCTTTTAATTCATCATTCTACATATAATTGGAAGGGCAGCAGTTTTGTTTTGCGAAACGGTGATAATAATAATTAAAA
>NC_029789.2:140999581-141014414 GCF_000816755.2 Arachis ipaensis | reverse complement strand
ATTTTAACTTTTTTTCTTCTCTTCTGTTTTCATTCTTTTTTGCTTGCCTATTATAAATCACTACAACAAAACCGATACTTTGCGGCAGTTTCTAGAGTCGTTTTGCGACGGTTAACATTTCGCGTCGGTTAATTAAACGCCAGAAGATGAGGCGCAGGCAAATGAAAAATAATTCACACTTTTTTAAAGAATAAGTTATGTCTTATTACATGTGTAAAATTTTTTTTGATGCATTGAAGTGGTTTCTTATGTTTAAGTTTATCTTTTTATTTAATATAAAACCAACTACAACTAATTATGGTATAATAATTTTTGCAAATTATAAAAATTCATTAAATCTTGACTTTGTTCAATTTTTTCTTTCTCAAACCATTTCTATAACAATATATAAAGGGAATAAGAGAGTTTGGAGTCTAATTTTCACTTTTTCATCTTATTCTAATTACTAAACAATGATAACTATAATTGTCATCTTAAAATTTGGTCCAAAATGTCATTATCAATCAATTTTTCGATTTTTTTCACACCATTTTTTATTTACACATAACTTTTACTCATGTTGTCTTCGATTTTTTTCTACAGAGTACATATAGTACTCTCCATTTTCTTTTACATGTTAGATAACCTAAGCTGATTTATTATTTTAATTTAATTTCAACTGTTAAATTTAGATTTCTAATTTGAAAATATAAATAAACAAAAAATATAACAAAACAAAGGTCAAAAAAGCAATTATACTCATTTTATCTTTTTTTATCAACCCGCAATTTAGTAATCATTTTTAACCAAAATAGATATCGTGACGATGATTAAAAGGTCCAAAGTTAAAATGAAATTCACGAAAGGCAACGCGTTTAGGGTTCCAATATTCTGTAATTATTTTTTCTATTAGTGGTTATGTTTTTTGTTTTGTGGGCAAGAATTTTATTATATTTCTAGTAATTTAAGTTTTTTATATTTTTTTAGTTTCATAATAAAATTTAATCTTTAACATCTAACTTATTTGAAATACACATTATATATAATGATGGAGATGAATCACCTTTTTTTTTATGTTATATATCATATGCTAAGGTATATTTAAAAATGGTATAGAATAAAAAAATATATAATGTCTGATAATAAAATAATAATTGAGACTCCCAAATTGGAACCGTAGAGGATCTTTTATTCTAAATTAGAAAGTGGCTGACAATAAAATATAATTTATTGATTTGAATTTATAATTTCTTTTAAAATAACAATAGAATCATTATTGGATTTTAATATTTAATTTTTCAATATTAGTTAACATAAAATGAAAACAAGTTCGACCAAGTTGAATGACACCTAAACCATAATTTAGTTAAAACAAGTAGAAGTAATAAAATATATAATAAAGATATTAGTTACACATTCTTCACTTTAAAGTACATTGACAAAAATTTTAAATAATAACAATGCCAAAACTATAAAAAGTGCTAACAAGACTATATGTGGTTGTATTTTATTTAAGTATTATTCGTCACAATTTCTCTTATGAAAATAGTAGCAAGTGAAGGAAAGATATTTTTTATATTGTGCAAACCTCACTAAATTTCATATCAACTGTAATTCGCTAAACCTAAGTTGCTAGCTAAAACTAAATCGTGATAATTCTGATGGAGGAAAATTTTTACAAGTTTGTTTTCTCATTTTTCTTATGCCACTATTAATTAGTTCGATATATTTTGATACTATATTAGATATTGATAAAACCTGGATTTCAAAGTCACAGAATAGTGTGGAATATAGGCAAGGATTGAACAATTTTTTAGACTTTGCATTTGCGAATGCGTCCTCTGACGGCATGATAAAGTGTCCATGTCCTAAATGTGGGTTTTAACTTATGCAAACAAGAGAGGATGCATACGATCATTTATTGTTACGACCATTTTCCCCTGGATATACTATTTGGCTGCGTCATGGTAAGAAGCCGGTTGAAGAGAGATCTGGATTGAGACGAGTAGATGAAAATCTGGTATCCCAAGTGAATCAAATGCACCAAATGGTCAACGAGGCATTCAATTTCATGATGCAACATGGGAGTGAGGACATCACAACAATCGAACATGCAAAAGACAATGAAGACGTGTTACTGTACTTATATGAAGGTCCAAGTCGCGCCGCGCAGGATTTTAACGATCTACTGTCAGATGGAGAGCAGGAGTTATATCACGGATGCTCAAAGTACTCCAAATTATCATTCTTAGTGAAGCTTTATCATATCAAGTGTATGCGTGGTGTGAGTGACAAGGCAATGTCCATGTTTCTTAACTTACTGCGGGACGCATTCGAACAAGCAAAACTTCCAAAGACAGTGTACGAAGCCAGGAAGACAATAAGAAAGTTGGGTATTGAATATATCAAGATAGATGCTTGTCCAAATGATTATATGATGTACCGAGGTGATGATGAGAACTTGACTAGGTGCAAGAAATGTGGATGTTCAAGATGGAAGCAGAAGACTAAAAAGGGCTCTATTGTTAGGCTCAACGTACCTGTGAAGAGAAATGAAAAACCTATAGCAGCCAAGACTCTTCGTTACTTTCCTCTCATACCACGGTTGCAACGATTATTCATGTTCAACAAGACATCAAGTGATATGTTATGGCATAAACAGGCGTGTAATAACGATGGTTTTCTTAGGCATCCAAGGGATGCTGAAGCATGGAAAAAGTTTGATGCAAAGTATACTAATTTTTCGACGAATCTGCGCAATGTTCGCCTAGTCTTGGCGAGTGATGGATTTAATCCCTTTGGGAATATGAGCACAAAGTATTCCATCTGGCATGTGATTCTTATTCCGTATAATCTTTCACCCTGGCTTTGCATGAAACATACATCTCTCATTCTATCCACGCTTATTCCTAGGCCGAAAATACCAGGTAACGATATAGATGTTTACTTGCAGCCTTTGATAGATGAGTTGAAGCAATTATGGAATGTCGTTGAAACGTATGATGCCAAAGAGGGAAACACTTTCAAGATGTGTGCGGCACTGATGTGGACTATCAGCGACTTTCCAGGATTGGGAAGCCTATCTGGCTGGAATACGCACAGTGGGTTAGCCTGTCCTACGTGTAACTTGGTCGCTAAGCCACATCGGCTGAAAGACAGTCAAAAATGGTGTTTCATGGGCCATCGTCATTTTTTGAATCAGGGACACAAATACGGACTAGACCAAAATAGATTTGACGGGTAGGTCGAAGGTAGAGATCCACCAAAGAAGTTATCCGGAACAGATGTATTGAGGCAACAGTCTAATGTGCACCTTTCATTTGGGAAGAGTTCAACTGTGACATCCAAAAAAAGACGCAATGGTCAGGATGCAGATGAAGATGACTCGCATTAGAAAAAGAAGAGTGTTTTCTTTGACCTCCCGTACTGGGAGGATCAGATGTTGCGTCATAACCTCGATGTGATGCATGTAAAAAAAAATGTGTGTGACAATGTGGTCTTCACTATCCTAAACGATAGCGGCAAATCAAAAGACAATGTTAAAGCTCACAGAGATTTACAATACATGGGCATAAGGCCTGAATTATGGCCGGGGGAAGGTGGTAAATATCCTTCTGCAATATTTGCGATGTCAAATTCACAGAGGGATGTATTCCTGAAGACTTTGCAGAATGTGATCTTTCCATATGGTTACTCTAGCAATGTTGCTCGTTGTGTTGATTTGCGACAGCGCAAGTTATCTGGGTTGAAAAGTCATGATTGCCATATTCTGATGGAACAATTACTCCCAATTTTGGTGAAGAATGCACTTCCGAGTCTGGTGTCCAATGTGATTGCAAATTTGTCATCATTTTTTTTTTGAGAACTTTGTGGGAAAGCCATAAACCCTATGCAGCTTGCTAAACTTCAGAATCATGTTGTGCAAACCTGTCAGATGAAAATAATTTTTCCTCCATCCTTCTTCACCGTCATGGTTCACCTCACAGTGCATCTCGTTGATGAGGTTACTCTTGGTGGACCAATATATTATCGGTGGATGTATCCAATAGAAAGGTTAGCTTGCTGATAAACCCCTTTAGTACACTCAGTTGAATTAATTGTGTATATACTAAGCGTTTTATTGTATTTATAAAAAAGATATTTAGGACGTCTGAAGCAATATGTTCATAATAGGGCACAACCAGAAGGTTCAATTGCAGAAGACTATTTATCTGAGGAAATTCTGACTTTCTGTTCTAGATATTTGGATAATATTAAGACTAGAATCAACCGACCAGGGCGAGTTGATGATGAGCCCGTTGATGTTCTTCATAATTCAGGAAAAAGGATGTTCCCAGCTATTGGAAAGGCATTAGGGGTTGTTTCGCATTTCGAACTCACTCCAATGGAAAAACATCAAGCTCATCGCCATGTGCTAGTCAACTGCAATGCCGTGGTTCTGTTTGTTGAGTAAGTATACACATATATTTCTAAAACACCAATATAACTCTTTTCTCCCAGTGACTAGTTGGACTAATTTTCTTTTCTCCCATAAAGTACATTTAGGGAAAAGAAAAAGCGAAGCTTGTGTCATCAGACAAGGTTGCAAGCTAAGATAGATAGTGTCGTCCATGCAGAATTTCCTCGGTGGTTCAAGCATGAGGTTGACAGAATACTAACCTGAGCAATGTGTTTTTAGCCTGGAATTAGTACTATATGAAAACCGATTTTAATATAAAGCATGAATGTTATGTGGTTCCAAGTTCCAATGGAAAGTACGCTTCATTCGAAAGATTTGAAGTTGCTTGCGTGCGGTCCCATGATTCAAGCAAGACGTTTTGGGGCATACAATGTTAACGGGTACAAGTTTAGAACTATCACAAAGGAAAACGGGCTGAAAACACAAAATAGTGGAGTATATGTATCATCTAATACAAGAAGTTATGCAAGCATGCGTGATAATAGAGTGGCAGTTGGTGGTGTTCCGTATTACGGAAAAATTGTAGACATAATTGAATTGAATTATAGTTGTTCCTTCACAGAGGTATTGTTCAAATGTGTTTGGGCTGATGCTACTACCAATAGAGGCATCAAACAAGACCATTTGGGGTTTACCAGCGTTGATTTCTCTCGTCTGATACACACTGGTAATCGAGAAGAAGATGAACCGTACATATTGGTATCGGAGGCTCAGCTTGTATACTATGTGGATGATGAAGTAGCTAAGGAATGGAGTGTTATGGTTCATGTGAAACCACGGGATTTGTATGACATGGGAGAAGAGAATGAAGAAGCTGAAGTTGGTTTTTCTCTACAGCCAGGGTTGAACATGTCAGCGGAATGTGACATTGCAGATTTACTGTTGACAAGGGAGGATGATATAGAAGACCTCATAGAAAATGCTTCAGAGAATTTCGATGATGTCGAGTGATGCTTATATGAAGCATTTTAATGTAATTTAAAAATGATCTTTTTGTCATAAACTAAGTTAAATAAACTCAACGTTGTACGTTGTTTTCTTTGGTTACTTTATACTTGTGTAATTTTTATTTGCAGTTGAATATTTATGTTATTGTGAATTTTCATGAATAAAAGCAGATTTTTTGTTTTTTTCAACGATTTTAATATGGAAAAGTTAGTTTACGTTAAATCCTTAATGCTGTTTCAGTTGTTATTTTTCTTAGGGTTGCATTTTTGATAATCTTGCTATCTATTATTCAATATAATTTCACTAGTGTTATGTTTTGAAAACACTAGTGAACATAACATGACGGTGGAACAGGACCAATAAAAATTGAGGACTTTTCGTCATCCTCTGCAAGCACAACAATTGCTACCAGAGCTTCTGTTTAAGAAATTTGCCCAAACTACTAACAAGGGAGATGGTAATTGTCGAAAATTTACGTTTAGTTTTAAAATTATTGTCTTAGCATATTGTCGTTTGTTTTTTTTTCTAAGAAGTATTTAATGACCTCGGAGTTCTCAGTTTCTTCTATGTATACTCATTTTGTTATGTGCATGTTGATATTTTCAGTCTTACCTGAATATTCCGGAGAAATAGCTCCTGACAGTCCAGATGGAGAAGAGTCTGATTTAGAAGACAATTTAGATGATATCTCCTCTGTTGCAGTTGACAGATCCATGCAGTTTAATCTCAATAAGGTTTCGGAAGAAGACAATGAAACTTTAGAAGACCAACAAAGACAAGATGATATACATGTTAAGAGAAGGTGCTTTGATCTAAACAAAAGGCCATGGTATGGAGATGAAATATCAGATCGTGTAAAACGTGAAGTCCATAGATTCTTAACAGAGTATTTTTCATCAGCTCAATATAATATTGGAGAGAAATTTTGATCTTTTATTATAAGAGTTACGTTGATTCCCTTAATTTAATGATTTGGGTCGCAGTTGTACATGTTTATCTACTTTTAGAGTTTCTTGATTTAGGTTTAGTAAGGCATAACTTCAAAGAGGCGTAATTTGATTTATGCTCTCTAGAACTTTATTTTAACTTTATAAATTCAGAGTATGATTTTATTTTCTTCTTTTACATCCATGTTTGAATGAAAATTTAAATGCCAATAAAGTAAACAAGAAAATCTTATTGGTAAATTTGTTCACATGAGTTAACATATATAGCTTATTTAACTTGTGAATTTTTTTTACGTAAACTGAATTTTGAAAGTGTTACGAGTTTAAGTAACAATGATTTAAACATATGTAGCTTAAGATAGTAGTCTTTACTTAACTAGATTATACCCAGATGGTTATTACTAAAGAAAACATTGCAATACGTGGTAATATGTATTTTGCGGGGGTTTAAACAAAACCGCCGCAAAATGTAAAACAAGAACTCACTCGATGATATATATAGCGGCGGTTTTCTAAAAGACGCCGCTAAATACAAACCTGATTGAAATATAGTGGCGGTTTGAGAAAAACCGCCGCTAAATGTAGGCCTGATTACAGCCCCAACCCCTAACCGCCGCATGTCATCCTTTTGCAGCGATTTTATATAAAACCGCCGCAAAATTTTCATCGCTATCTGCCGGAATTCTTGTAGTGAATAGGCGTCAGTTTCTCGCTTTCTTTACTCACACATAAATGAGTGTGCACACACACATACACACATATATTATTTTCTCTATCTTAATATAATTTGGTTTACTTCTAAGAAAACTCTTTTAAAAAAATTTATGCTAAAGAGAAAAATATTCTCACTTTAAATTCTAATTCCTGTTAAAATTATATCGATTAAGAAATAAGTAGTAAATCAAACGACCGTTTATTCATAATCAATATCTGAGTAAATATTATATTTATAGTTTTTTTCTTCCAATGTATTATTTTGTCAAATGTATTATTTTATTATGTTACAATTTAGCTGTATGTATTTGTTATCATTTACTCATACTATTTACTGTTTAAAATTATGTTTTTTATTATGTTTTAAAATATTATATAAATATTATTCGAAATTAAAATCTGTTTATTTGTTATCACACTACAAGAAAATATGTTTATTGCCACACTTTTTAAATAATTTCGGGAAATTCTAATACGAAAATTTGTAGCTAACGATAATAACGTGAACTGTAAATACATTTCAATCAGACTTCAGCTAATAGAGATGATATTAATAGTCTAATATGTAAGTCACATGTTAAATCTATTAATTCGTTCTAATACACTAAAAGAAAAGACTACCATAAAAGTGAAGCCACCAGTGTGTAATAATAAAATTTAAAATTATAAACTCCTTTTTTGTTTTTATATAGATATTAAACTCATGATTTATTTTAATATAATTTGTATTTTTTTCATATGAATTATAGATATACTGCTTATTCATTAAGTTGTGAAAACTTATTCTATCAGTTTTTTATTTTATTTTTTTCAGATAGAGATATAGATTAAAGTTCTAATAATTTTTCTCTCAATATAGATATATTTTTTAATGAGATCTTATCTTTCAAAGGTCATATAATTTATACTGTAACATTAAATTTTTTAATTAATGTTCCATATATTACAAGCAAGGGCTATCTTTCGTGTTTTATAAAATTATAAATTTATATTTGTGCTATATAATAGATGCAGCTTTAAATTTTTTGTTTTAAAAACAATTAACATTTAAAAATTATACGATAAATAGACTTGTTAAAAAATCTTTCTTTCACGTCGATTACTGTCTAAATCGAACCGTGACAAAAACAATCTTTAATATGTATTAAATTATTTTCAAATTAATCTCTTGGAGTGTTCTTTGCCACTTCTATATTTTTTTGTGATAAATAAATATTTAACTATTAAATCAAATTATTTGGAGAAGATTAACTTTTAAATTTATGTTATATTATTCCAACTATATCAAATTGTGGTGATTTTTATCACAGAATTAAAGTTGTCAAGATAATCGAAGCCATGCATTTGTGTAAAATTTTTAGCAACCAAGCCGCCCTTGTGCCTTCTTTTGAACTAAAGATGCATGATTGTAAGACAAACGTGAATGAGGTGTAATGTGAATGTGGTGCAACATGCAATATAATATAGCTTCAGAATTATTAGGATTTTTGGTAGTACCATTTGAATTGTCATTATTAGATAGTGTTGGGTTTTTTTTTCTTCTTTGTGAGACCCAAACCCAACATTTTGGGTGTGTATTCTTGTACCTTAGTGTCACAACCCTAATTCATATTTTGGAGGTCATTTGAGAGAAAGAGAGTAGCCACCAAAGAGAGAAAGAGAAGGGGAAAAACAGAATTTCCGTTTTTGCCCAAAGTAGTAAATTTCAAATGGCAGTTTCTCAGTTGTTCACCGTTGGATCGGCTTGAAATTTAAACTGCGTGTTTCTATCATCTTTTTCTTCATTATGGTTGGTGAAGATGTTGATTGGAGATTTGTAGTGAGAGAAATTGGCTTTGCAAAAGAGAAATTAGGTTTCCCATTTTTACACAGAGCAGCAATCTTGGAATGGCATTTTCTCATTCTTTCACCGTTGGATCGACGTGAAATTTGGACTGTAGATTTTTCACATCTTGTTCTTCATTCTGAACGGAGATTTTAATTGGAAATATGCAGAGGGAGAAATTGGCTTCAACAGAAGCTCTATTTTTTTGGGTATATTTCATCTTACTTCTAATTTGTAAGCTTTGGTGCTTTGATGTTTTGGCTGGTTATATGCACGTTTTTGTGCTTTGTTTGAGACTCTCTTGTACCTTATTTTATTATAGTAGAGCTATTTCATTGGTCTGGACGACCCATGGTTTTTACCTCTCACATTGAGGGGGTCTTCCACGTTAAAATCTCGGTGTGTTCTTGTTATTACTTTACTTGTTATATTTGCTTGTTATAGTTGCTGCCATATTGTGTTGTGAGTGCTTCCATATTGTTCTTGTGTTGGACATTTGTGTCGTTTCCGCTGCTAGGCTCTTTCATACTGGTATCAGAGCTTGTTGGTATTTTTCTGGGCTTGTGATTTTGTGAACAATGAAAGCTAATACTAATACTAGTAGGATGATCACTCTTAATAGTCCTAATTATGATTTGTTGAAGTCAAAAATAGAAGATTTGCTTTATGTCAAGAATTTTCATCAACCAGTTTTTGGTACAGAGAAGCCTAATGAGAAATCTAATGATGATTGGACTTTGTTGCATAGACAAGTCTGTGGATATATTAGGCAGTGGGTTGACGATAATGTGTTGAACCATATTATTGGAGAGACACATGCTCGGACTCTTTGGATTAAGCTTGAACAGTTGTATGCTCGAAAAACTGGGAATAACAAGATGTTTTTGATCAAGCAGTTGTTGGCTTTGAAGTATACAGATGGGACATCAATGACAGATCACTTGAATAATTTCCAAGGAATTATGAATCAGTTATCTTCCATAGGTATCAAGTTTGATGAAAAGGTTCAAGGATTGTTACTTCTTGGCTCCTTACCAGACTCGTGAAAAATTCTCATAATGTCATTGTCCAATTCTGCTCCTGATGGTGTAATCTCTATGGATCTTGCCAAGAACAGTGTTTTGAATGAAGAGATGAGAAGAAAGTCACAAGGTACATCGACTACACATTCAGATGTTCTTGTTTCTGAGTCTAGGGGGAGAAGCAAAAGTCGAGGTCCTAAAGGTAGAGATCAAAGCAGAAGCAAGTCTCGAGGAAAGTATAAGAATATTGAGTGTCATAATTGTGGTCAAAAGGGACATGTGAAGAAATTTGGTTGGCAGCTAAAGAAGGAGAAAGCCAAGGCAGGTAAAGACAAGAGCACAAATAAAGATGATGGTAGCAAGGAAGACAAGGTTAATGTAACTCATGATGATTTTCTTGTTGTTGAGGAATTTGAATCTGTTAACCTTGTTGATAATAGCACTAGTTGGGTGATTGATAGCGGTGCTTCTATTCATGTTACATCTAGGAGGAATTTGTTTACATCCTATACTCCTGGTGATTTTGGTTATATGAAAATGGCTCATCAAGGTATTGCAAAATGTGCCAGTGTTAGACAGGTTTGCTTAGAAACCTCCAACGGTACCAAGTTGACTTTGAAGCATGTGAAGCATGTTCCAGATATTCGGTTGAACTTACTTTCTGTTGGTAAGTTGTGTGATGAAGACTTGGATAGCTCATTCTCTCATGATAGTTGGAAGCTTACCAAGGGTTCCATGGTTGTTGCTAGAGGTACTCGACACTCTACTCTTTATTTAACTCAAGCAAAGATTGTGAAAGATGTTGTTAATGCTGTTGAGTTTGTTGATGAAACTGATTTATGGCATAAGAGATTATGTCATATAAGTGAGAAGGGTATGAATATGTTATCCAAGAGGAATCTTTTATCTGGTTGTAAGGTTGCTTTGCAAAAGTGCAACCATTGCTTTGCTGGGAAATAGAACAGGGTTTCTTTCAAGAGCCACCCACCTTCAAGGAAGTCAGAGATACTTGACTTGGTGCATTCTGATGTATGTGGGCCGATGAAGACAAGAACACTTGGAGGGTCTATCTATTTTGTAACCTTTATTGATGATCATTCTAGGAAATTATGGGTTTACACTTTGAAGACCAAAGATCAAGTTTTGAATGTGTTCAAGCAATTTCAAGCTTCTGTTGAAAGAGAAACTGGGAAGAAGTTGAAATGTATTCGTACTGACAATGGTGGTGAGTACTCAGGTCCATTTGATGCTTATTGTAAAGAGTATGGTATAAGAAATCAGAAGACTCCTCCGAAGACTCCTCAGTTGAATGGCTTGGCTGAAAAGATGAACAGAACATTGGTTGAAAGAGTTAGGTGCTTATTGTCACAGTCTGGATTGGCAAAATCCTTTTGGGGTGAAGCTTTGAGCACTGTTGTTCATGTCTTGAACCGGACACCATGTGTTCCCTTGCAATTTGAAATGCCAGAGAAGGTATGGTCAGGTAAAGATGTTTCTTATGATCATTTTAGAGTCTTTGAATGTAAAGCTTTTGTTCATATTCCTAAAGATGAGAGATCTAAGCTTGATGTAAAGACTAGGCAATGTATTTTTATTGGCTATGGCATGGATGAGTTTGGTTATAGGTTTTATGATCCTGTTAACAAAAAGGTGATTCGGAGTAGAGATGTTGTCTTTGTTGAAGACCAAACATTGAAGGATGTTGATAATGCGGAAAAGCCAATGGTTCAGCCTAGTGATGATTTTTCTGACTTGGATATTACTCCCTCTATGCCTATGGTAGAAGATGGTAGAGTTGAAGCTCAAAATAATGAGCATGATACAAGTGCAGGTGAAGATGGAACAATTGATCCGATACTTGATGAAGTTGGTGATGATGATCAAGATGAACAACCAGCTTTAAAAATTCCTGCAAATGCACTCAGAAGGTCTACAAGAGAGAGGAAGCCTTCGTCAAGGTATTCTCCACATGAGTTTGTTTTGTTGACTGATGGAGGAGAACCTGAATGCTTTGGAGAGGCTGTTGAAGATGAAAGCAAAGCTCAATGGCTTGAAGTTATGCAAGAAGAAATAAAGTCCTTGCTTGACAATGATACCTATGAGTTGGTTAAGCTACCAAAGGGTATGCGAGTTTTGAAGAACAAATGGGTATTCAGAATCAAGAATGAAGAACACAATTCTAAACCTCGGTATAAGGCTAGCTTGGTTGTTAGAGGCTTTAGCCAGAGAAAAGGTGTTGATTATGAGGAGATCTTTTCTCCTGTTGTGAGGATGTCATCCATTCGTGCTGTGCTTGGATTAGCAGCGTCTCTTGATTTAGAGATTGAGCAAATGGATGCGAAGACAACTTTTCTTCATGGTGATTTAGATAAGGAGATCTACATGGAGCAACCGGAGGGCTTTGTTGTTAAAGGAAAGGAAGATTTTGTGTGCAAGCTTAAGAAGAGTCTTTATGGGTTGAAGCAAGCTCCAAGACAGTGGTACATGAAGTTTGAATCTGTTATGGGGAAGCATAGTTACCGTAAGACAACTTCAGATCATTGTGTATTTGTGCAAAAATTTTCTGATGATGATTTTATCATTTTTTTGCTTTATGTGGATGATATTTTGATTGTGGGCAAGAATGCTTTGAGGATTAATGAGTTGAAGAAACAATTGAGCAAGTTCTTTGCTATGAAGGACTTGGGTCCTGCCAAACAAATTTTGGGCATGACTATTACTCGTTATAGAGATTCCAAGAAGCTTTATTTGTCACAGGAGAAGTACATAAAGAAGGTGCTTCAAAGGTTTGGCATGAATGATGCCAAATGTGTTGCTAGTTCTTTTGCTCCTCATTTTAAGTTGAGCACCAAGCAGTGTCCAATCACTGATGAGGAGAAACAAGCAATGGATGAAATTCCTTATGCCTCAGCTGTTGGAAACTTGATGTATGCTATGGTGTGTACTAGACCAGACATTGCTCATGCGGTTGGTACTGTGAAACGTTTTCTCTCTAATCCAGGTAAAGAACATTGGAATGCTGTTAAATAGATTATGAGATATCTCAAAGGTACAACTAACTTGAGTTTGAGTTTTGGTGATGAGAAACCTTTGCTAGTTGGCTTTACTGATGCAGACATGGCAGGAGATATTGATTCTCAAAAGTCTACTTCAGGTTATTTGGTCAAGTTTGCAGTGGGAGCTATTTCATGGCAGTCAAGGCTACAAAAGTGTGTTGCACTTTCTACCACAGAGGCAGAGTTTATTGCAGCAACTGAAGCATGTAAATAGTTGTTGTGGATGAAGAAGTTTATTGCAGCACTTGATTTCAAGCAAGACCATTATGTGTTGTTGTGTGATAGCCAAAGTGCTATTCATCTTGCCAAGAATTCTACTTTTCATCCAAGATCTAAACATATTGATGTTAGGTATCACTGGATACGGGATGTGTTAGATTCCAAGTTGTTGGAACTTGAAAAAGTTCACACTGATGACAATGGTGCTGATATGATGACAAAAGCATTGTCAAGAGAAAAGTTTGAAACATGTTGTTTGATCGCCGGAATGGCGAGAGCCTCCACCTAGTCGAGAAGGGGGAGATTTGTTGGGTTTTTTTCTCTCCTTTGTGAGGCCCAAGCCCAATATTTTGGGGGTGTATTCTTGCACGCTAGTGTCACAACCCTAATTCAGATTTTGGAGGTTATTTGAGAGAAAGAGAGTAGCCACCAAAGAGAGAAAGAGAAGGGGAAAAACAGAATTCCTGTTTTTTTCCAAAACAGTAAATTTCAAATGGCAGTTTCTCAGTTGTTCACCGTTAGATCAACTTAAAATTTAAACTGCGTGTTCCTATCATCTTTTTCTTCATTCTGGTCGGTGGAGATGTTGATTGGAGATTTATAGTGAGAGAAATTGACTTCGCAAGAGAGAAATTAGGTTTTCCATTTTTACACAGAGCAGCAATCTTGGAACGGCAGTTTCTCATTCTTTCACCGTTGGATCGACTTGAAATTTGGACTGTAGTTTTTTCACATCTTGTTCTTCATTCTGAACTGTGGAGATTTTAATTGGAGATCTTCAGAGGGATAAATTGGCTTCGACAGCAGCTCTATTTTTTTGGGTATATTTCATCTTCTTTCTTCTAATTTGTAAGTTTTGGTGCTTTGATGTTTTGGCTGGTTATATGCACGTTTTTGTGCTTTGTTTGAGACTCTCTTGTACCTTATTTGATTATAGTGAAGCTATTTCATTGGTCTGGACGACCCGTGATTTTTACCTCTCACATTGAGAGAATTTTCTACGTTAAAATCTCGGTGTGTTCTTGTTATTGCTTTACTTGTTATATTTGCTTGTTATAGTTGCTGCCATATTGTGTTGTGAGTGCTTCTATATTGTTCTTGTGTTGAACATTTGTATCGTTTTCGCTGTTAGGCTCTTTCAGATAGACGATGCTGGTGGTGCGGAGGGCTATGAAAAGGAAAGCATCATTGTTCATTCAATTGAATATTTTTTTAAACAAAAATTTCTCTGGGAATATCCATGAGAACATATTACCATTTTTTAAGCCTAAAAAGTAAAAACACACATTTCTGAGCCCTCTTATCTAATTTCTTTCTATGAGCTTCTAAGGAGAAGCGAAGGTAAGGCACCCAAGAATTTTAAAGTGGCTGATATCAGGCACTTTGTTGAAGAGCTTTTCATATGCATGGACTGCAGTCATCACTATAATAAATTAATAACTTTTTATTATTTTTCAATATTTTTTTAAAGATTGGAATGAAACTCGAATCTGTAACTTTGATTAGGTGGGAGATTGTCATTTGAACTATAGTTCGTTGGTTATTGATTTTTAACATTAGTAATAAGTTAATATTGAATATCTATATTTATGTTAATATATCTTTTATTTTTTTGATCTTGATAGATTTAGTTATACTAAATAAAATATAATTGACCGAAAAAA
>NC_029789.2:140982575-140999556 GCF_000816755.2 Arachis ipaensis | reverse complement strand
ATATTAAAAATAAATTAAATATCACATATATTTATATATTAATATATAATAATTAATTTAAGAACTGATTTTTTGTTTATATATAATATTTTTTATATAAAATAGCCATCCTTATGCGACTAGAAATTTATCAAATGAAAAATAAAATTTGAATTCAAATTTATTACCTACAATTTTATTATATTAATTGAAATTTAATATGAAAAGGAGAAAATAAAAAAATATTGTGAATAATATTAGTAAAATAAAGTAATCACTACGCCAAACACGGTGAATAGCGGCCAATATTTGGAGGCCACACACCTCGCCGCTGCAAAGCTGCTGGGGAAGGCAGAACTCCTTCGCGTGCCACGATCATCAGCGGCGACTCCACCAAAAACGCCGCCATCACCAACGGGACGCAAAAATAGCGGCGAAGATCTGGAGGCCACACACCTCGCCGCCGCGAAACATGCCGGGGAAGCAGAACTTCTTCGCGTGCCTTATCATCAGCGGCGACTCCATCACAAAACGCCGCCAGGTGAGGATTCAATCTTAAGCATTCTAATTTTTATTCTGCCCCCTTTTTTTTTCCTATAACCCTGAGTTGATTCCCCCCAAATGTGCAGAAAACCCGCGAAGAGTAATTGGGAGCCCGCGAAGCACACCCATTGCTGCTATTCCAAAATAAGGTTGTGAAGGCAGGACTCTTTCGCGGGCCACAAATCAGCGGCGATTGCATCGCAAAACGCCACCAGGTGAAGATTTGCTAACTCAATTTCTCCTTTACCCCTTTTTAATTTTTCCTATAAATTCTAATTCAAAAACTGCCCAAATTAAGCAGAACCCCGCGAAGAGTCCTTCGAAGCGCGCGAGATCTGCTGCCGTCTCTGTTTCACTGCGAAGGTGCTGCCGATACTGGGTCCTCTGCCGGCCGTGCACGAAACTGTTGAGCCACCTTCCACCGTTCGCTATCCTGAGCTATCGCGGCTTCTCCTTGTCCCTGGTTAGTTCTAACACCCTAAGCTTTCCTTCGTGTTTTAACTGCTGCATTGATTGGGTTATGGATTTGATTCATCTGATTTGGTCACATGTGAGCAAGCTCAGCTGGCTACTCATTATTCTGCTCCTGTCATAATTTTAACCAACTGAACACGTGAGTTGTGATTGGCTAGATAGATAATTGAGTTAGATTACTTAGCAGATTGTATTTCAATCTTTTAAGAGACATTGCTGATTAGAACCTCATCAACAAACCCGGTTCTGTTGCAGGAAGCGACTTCGTTCGGTGTCGATTGCTAAGTATTGTGCACAAAAATTGCCAAAGGGTGATGTTGTTTGCGCTGTTGATAATAATTGCAAAATAATTTGGGGCATAGAAGCTTCTAGAGCACACTCCAAACAAGGTTTTTTTTCTTTCTACTTTCTTATTATATATGAATATCAAGATCTTGATTTATTATTGTTGTACTATTCCTCGTTAGGCTTGGTGAGTAGTAGAATTGATCATTCAAACTACACAAGAATGCATATCTAATATTGCACGATCTCAGCACCAGTTAAAAAAAGAATGCATTACCTGGTAGTTTGTTAAATTGGAAGGGTTGGGGTTAAAAAGGCTAAAATTCACATGATGCTTTAAGGATAAAGGATGAATGGTATATTGAGAATACATATCTAATGAAGCCATATTTTAAAAAAACTAGCACTTTGTAAAATTGACTCTTCCAAGTGATCATTGAACGTTGGTAATTTATTTTTCAACTGCTGTTTTGCTGGTCCGTTAAGTGTGCTTTAGACCTTGGTATATTTTGTGAAAACATTTTTGCTAGAAGAGGTTAACATTTTATTTCAGCAGAATTTCATTAACCTTTTTCAGCAAATAAATAAGGTAACATTGTGATTCCTTTGAAGTTAAATAATTAGAATTCAGAAACCAAGCTCACCCCAATCTAGGATGAGATGCTAAAGTGAGAAGAATGAATTCAAACTGTATAATGAACCAGTCATGCATTTAATGGTTACTGCAATATTTAACTGCAGGAAAACAAGCAGGATTCTAACACATTTATATGTGCCCGAAAACTAAAAAAACCTTGTCTCCCTGATAGCGCTTGCCCTGTTTAATTAGAACCTAAACATGGAAAAATATGGAGTTAATATTAACATCATTTGAGTTTGAGTCTCCTATATGATTATTGTTGAGGCTAAGGCAAAATTGGCTTATTGGGACCAATAGGAGTATAGCAGCTAACACCATCACACCAGAAGATTGTGGTTGAGAGAATAATCCCTATTTGTTTGAACAATTGTCAACTCCTAATGCAATAAGCAAGAGACCTAAAAACTCCCCTGCAGTTAGATACTTTCTTGATCTTTCTTGATCTCAATCTCCTTTAACAGTGTTATTTTACTGAACTTAAAAGACTTGCAAAATTTTAGTTCCTTAATAGTGTATACTTATCCCTAAAAAAAACAACATTCATTCTATATTTTCCACATATACATTTTGTATTTATAAGAAACAGAGGTGAATGGGGGTATATAGTGTTTATCTTAAAGTAGCATATTTGATTGATAGAAGTAATAGCATTATTGTCACCTTGGGATAAATTTAACCAAAGAAATAGCTTTGTTTTTCTATGGACTTCCCTGTTTTCAATTGTTATGAGAAACGGTGAAACTAATCCTTTATATGAGATGTGTTTCCCTTGCAGCTTTTAAAGTAATACAATAAAATAAATTAAAACCATGTTAGAGTTTGAACTTATAGTCCTTTAGGATTTGGTTTTTTTTGCATTGCTTTAATTCTGAGTTAGTTATGAAATGCTATTTGGTTAAAGTCCTTTAGGATTTGGTTTTGTTTTGTTCCTTAGTTTAAATTTTTTTATGTCTACCTAGCAAAACCGTGAATGTATATAATTTATTTAATTAATTAGTGGATTTCATTCATCAAAGTAACATATTTTAAAAGCATTTAGTCCATTAAATCGAATAATACTACATGAAGGTATATAGCAAACATGGGAGTCTTGTAATCTCAAACAAATGACACAACAAAAGGAAACAAAAGATGGGAATATAAGGAGGGATGCATAGGATTCCCAAATTCACTTTTCTTTTCTTTTTATTTTTTGGTTTGCAAGTGCATATGCTAAGTAGAAAAGATAGGGAGAGAGCAAGTGAGAAAGTGAGTGAAGTGAAAATCCAAAGCACTTTGGAAATGGTGGCTTCAGTATGTAATGTGATCATCAATCAAAGTTTTTCTTTTGAAAAAACAAGATCTCTCTTCTTGGCTTAAAAATAGAATTAAAGAAAGGCAAGGACTTAGGAGGGATAATGTTATATGTTAGTGGCAAGTTCTATTTGGCAAAGAGAAATGCATGCTTAACAGCATAAGTTTTATTATCAGTATGCCCAAATTTTAGTATATATGCGTCTCTCAAAATTGATGAGTGTTTGTTTCGATTGCTGAGAAATTATCAAACATTATAAGTAGGGTAAAACACACTCTTTTTTTGGGCGCTTTTTTTTTTCGGTAGGTCCTAAAATTCATTTTAACCAAAAGGACATGATAAAGAGCCTAAACAAATTTTGATAAGAGTTTTTAATAATAAAATTTTAGGTTAGAGATTTGTACCAAGAATAATAGTAATAATAATAAAAAGAAAATTAATTCAATGATATTGTTGTTGTGAAGACAAGGCACAGACTAGAAGATCTTGTCCAACATTCATAAGGCAAGTTGCTTACAAAAAACATACCAAATTATTAAGAGTCCTAATTCATTCATTTAATTATTTTTTATTTTTAAATAAAAAACTTTTATTTTTTTTAATCTTTTTTATGTTCTTGGAAAATAACACCTGATTAGAAGACTAAAAAATGAGGTATGAGATTTTAACTTCTTTTCTCAACATGAGCTTTTTTTTTTTCCATCCTAAAATATAGTAAACTCAAAATTGTTTGTCCTAACTTTATAGTTGTTGTGCTCTGTTTCCCTTGCTTACGGTTTTTGTTTTATTCACTGCAAAACAAATGAGCTGAATTATTAGTAATTAACTATTTGCTCATTTGGGTGAACTATGATGAGGCGTTACTATCAAATTATAAAAACTTTATGGTTCCATTTGTAAAAGTTGAATTTGGGACCTGTACTGTGGTATATCAAGGCCCAGGAAAAGAGAATTATTTTTCCTCGGTATTCATCAGTTCGGCATATCCAAAATTAATTTATCACAAATTAAAATTTCATTTAAAGTTTTATTGTTGGCTAACGAATTGTTACATGTATAAAACAAGATTCGAACTTTCAACACTTTATTTAAATGAACTAGTGAACTAACTATTAGACCGACTACAGTTGGTTTTGGAAAAGAAAACTTTATCAAACACTATTTGAACTATATTTCAATTAGATTCTGCATGCTTTTCTGTTGTTATCTATCATATGATTCACCTTTATATTTCTGCTGCCACACTAAGTAATCCGAAGGTGGGAAAAAATTGTACGTGATGACTGATGAGTGTAACATTTTATTTTATCATGATTAATTTAGGATTTCAATTCCTATCCAATAATAAATTTGATGCAAATAAATACAACGCCTCACTTTATAAAATTGTACGTGTAGCCATTGCTATTTGAAATGAAATGTGCTTCTTTTCTTAAGTCTTATATTGTGTAGTTTGATGTTTCCTTTAATTTCAGGCCTGGTACTTTCAGAATTGAAGTTTCCATTGTGCTTGGTGGCGGTCTTGAACCAGGTTCAGTCCAATTTACTCAATCTACATATGTAATATATCTGCTATGAATATGACCCTGATGATGAAAACAAACTTTAATGTTTTGTGGGTGGAACAAGTTGGAAATACTTGCTGCTTTTACTGGTTGTCTTGATGAATGAATTGTTGCTTCACTGTCTATGACCCTAATACGAATTATTACTTGGCATTTGATTTGAGCTAGTTGTTTGAGAAGTTACAATGGATTTTTCATTACGGTTTCTTTTTCCGCCACCGGGGATGGGGGTGGGGTTCATGTTTACTTGCCACTTCAGTCCAGGATGAATTTGCTGCCAATGAGTTAGTGCAAAGCATCCCGGATTATCAACAGATAAAATAATATGCCGCAGAGCATTAATTATCCAATATCCGAAACAATATTCGAGCTTTGTAATTGAATGTTCTTTTTATTTATTTAATTTTTCTACTTGTGGTTCATTTGGCAGCATAATGTTGATTAGAAGGATTAATTTAGCCTTGGCTTGTGATATCTAGATGGTTGTCTTCAACGTATTTATAGGCTTTTGCCACTGCATGAGAGAGTTATATATGAATTATATAAGTATTAATATATGTAGTTGCCACTGCATGTTAAGCTGCTTTATTAATAACCATTTGAAATCATGGCTAAGAGCTTCATCATCGACATAAACATGCCAGCATGCTTTGCTCGAGAAACTTGGTAGTAAATGTTTAGATTTATCTCCAAAATTTTTCATGTTAGATTAATTTTTTATTAATATTTCCCTAAAATGAACTTTTTATTTCTTTCAAATGATCTTTTTAGTCAAATTTATCTTTCAAAAAATTTAAATTAGGCATAACAGAGGATATTATATCCGGCTATTCTCTCCTTATTTTGTTTAGATAACCCGCAATTAAGGGCAGAAAATTTGTATTTGATGTTTCTGTTCATTATGATAGTTTAGTTTCTTATTAATTATTACATAAATCTAACTTACTCCTATTATTTTTTTTCCATCATTTTTTAAGGTTTTTCCTTCTTTGTCTTTTCATTTTTTGGACTTGGGATCAGCAATTCTTTCTACCAGTAATTTTTTATAAAGCACAGAATTTTGACAATGAGTAAGCAACCTCCCCAATTCTTTCTACATAGTTTTGATTGCAATATATTGTGGAGCTTACTACGTATGGTACTCTCCCATCCAATAACTGTGATAAACTGTTACTGCTTTTTAAGTTCTATGTAAAAGTCTTACTGTTCATTTATTTGTTTGTGCTATTTCATCTATTTAGACATTGATAAGAGTTGGATTATAAAGCCACGTGGTAGTGTAGAATATATGGATGGTCTGAATAGATTCCTTGATTTCGCATTTGCCAATGCATCATCCGATGGGATGATACTTTGCCCATGTCCTTTGTGTGGGTTCCGGTTTTACCAAACCAGAGAGGACGCCTACGATCATCTTCTGATGAAACCCTTTCCCTCGAACTATACCTTTTGGTTACATCACGGTGAGAGGATCGTAGATGAGAGCTCTAACGGCAGAGAAGAATTAGAACCCACTCGTAACTCTGGTGATCAAATGCGTGACATGGTCCACGAGGCATTTAACTTCACGGGAATGCAAGGGGATGATGAAGACTCGATGGATGAACATGTCGGAGACGGTGTGGATGGCTTGCCGTACTCCTCCAATGAACCTACCCGCGAGGCTCGTGCCTTACAAGACTTGCTTGAGGATGGCGAGCAAGAACTATATCCGGGATGCTTAGGATTCTCGAAGCTTTCTTTCCTGGTAAGACTGTACCATATAAAGTGCATGTGCGGAGTGAGTGATAAGGCTTTCGGTTTGATTCTAGAGCTATTGGGGGAAGCCTTTCAGCATGCAAAGATTCCGAAGACCTTGCACGATGCCAAGAGGATCATACGGAAGCTTGGTATTGAGTACAAGAGGATAGATGCATGTCCAAATGACTGCATGCTATACCAGGGCTCCGACCAAGACCTGTCTAGATGCAAACAGTGTGGAGCATCCAGGTGGAAGCAAAAGACCCGGAAGAATTCTGTAGTAAGGATCAACGTCGTCGTCAAGAAGAATGGGAAACCTCAGGCGGCGAAAATTCTCCGTTACTTTCCTCTGATTCCACGGTTGCAGCGATTATTCATGTCCAGCAAGACAGCCAGGGACATGTTGTGGCACAAGAGAGGAACCAATTCTGACGGTTATTTAAGGCATCCCAGGGATGGTGAGGCCTGGAAAGCATTTGATAGGAGATACACTGACTTCTCTGGTGATCCGCGCAGTGTTCGCTTAGCCCTGGCCAGCGATGGCTTCAATCCTTATGGAAACCTTAGTTCAAAGTATTCAATATGGCTAGTGATTCTTATTCCGTACAACTTACCCCCTGGATTTGCATGAAACAAACCAACTTTATTCTCTCTATGATTATTCCCGGCCCTAAAATGCCTGGCAATGACATAGATGTCTACCTACAACCCCTCATCCATGAGTTGAAGCAGTTGTGGGCCGGTGTTGATACGTACGACGCCTCTGAGAAGAAAACATTTAAGATGCGTGCTGCTTTGATGTGGACTATCAGCGACTTTCCTGGATTAGGCAATTTATCTGGCTGGAATACGTACGGCGGGAGAGCTTGCCCCACGTGCAATTTGGACGCCGATCCGAGGCGACTCACCTTCAGTCAGAAATGGTGTTTCATGGGTCATCGTCGCTTCTTGAATCACGATCACAGATATAGACAGGACCGGATTAGATTTGATGGAAATGTAGAGGATAGATCCCCGCCTGTCAAATTGACTGGCAGGGATATCTTGAGACAGTTGGAGGGTGTGCCAGTCACACACGGCAAGGTGGGCGCGGTGGGCGGTAAAAGAAGGCGCGGACAGCAGACCGTGGTTCAAGACGAGTCTCCCTGGAAAAAGAGGAGTATATTTTTTGATCTCCCATACTGGGAGAACAACGAAATACGCCACAACCTTGACGTGATGCACATAGAGAAGAATGTGTGCGACAACATCGTCTTCACCATGTTAAACGAGAGTGGAAAGTCCAAAGACCACCTAAAGGCTCGAAAAGATCTCCAGTTGATGGGAATCAGGCATGATATGTGGCCACTTGAAGGTGGAAAGTATCCTTCTGCAATCTTTACCATGTCTAATCCACAGAAGGATGTCTTTCTTCGGACCATCAAGAATGTGGTCTTCCCAGACGGGTACTCCAGCAACATCTCTCGTTGTGTTGATTTAAAACAGCGCAAGTTATCGGGTTTGAAGAGTCATGACTGCCACATTCTAATGGAGCATCTAATTCCAATTGCGTCAAGACACACATTGCCCACCCAAGTGTCCGCCGTCTTGGCTCAGTTATCAGCCTTTTTTCGACTACTATGCAGCAAATCCATAGATCCTCATCAACTCCCTATCCTTCAGGATCGTGTGGTCCACACACTATGCCACATGGAGATGATATTTCCACCATCCTTTTTCACAGTCATGGTTCATCTAACGGTTCATTTGGTCGAGGAGGCACGCCTCGGTGGCCCAGTGCATTACCGGTGGATGTACCCAATTGAGAGGTAAAAATCTACTTGACATTCTCGACCTGTTTTTTTAAGATAGCCGGCAGCTATAATTTTACGTGTTATGTTCTCGAAGGTACCTATGTCGTCTCAAGCAGTACGTGCGTAATAGGGCACAACCGGAGGGATCTATTGCAGAGGGCTACCTGTCAGAAGAGATTCTCACATTCTGTTCAAGATATCTAGATAATGTCGAGACTAGGATCAACCGACCGACGCGGGTTGACGATCGGCTGAATGATGCCCTGCCCAGTGAGGTTTCTAGCATGTTCCCAGTAGTTGGAAAGGCGGCCGGGGCTGCTTCATATTTTACTTTGACAGCCACTGAGATCCTTCAAGCACATCGTCATGTACTGGTCAATTGCCTTGCTGTTGAGAAATTTTTGGAGTAAGTATCAAGACCGAGGTCCAAAATTTTGCAGTGAACCTATATGATAATCATAGTATTGAATACGTCAATATTTATCTGAATGCATAGGGAGTACAGAGCCATCACAAAGAGAAAACTGCGAAGTAGAACGAGGTCCCAGGCTCACATAGATAGTGTGGTGCACAGAGAATTCCCCAACTGGTTCAGGCATGAGGTAATCCTTAATATCATAGGATCCCAGTACCATTTGATGCTATCTTTCATCTAATGGTTCAATTCCAGGTCCCATTCGGAAGCACCAGTCATTCGAACGAGTTGCAGTGGCTTGCCTGTGGGCCCCGTGCTCAGGCCAGACGCTTTCAAGCTTACAACGTCAATGGATTTAAATTTAGATCCGTCTCAAGGGATGAAGGGCTGAAAACACAAAATAGCGGGGTTTATGTCACTTCAGATACCCGGAGTTATGCAAGCAAACGGGATCTCAATGTTGCCGTTGGCGGTGTCTCGTACTACGGGAGATTAGTAGACATCATCGAGCTAAATTATAGTGGTCAGTTCAATGTAGTCTTGTTCAAATGTCTCTGGGCAGACACCACGTCGGGCAGAGGCATACGACAAGACGAGTTGGGTCATACCTGTGTCAATTTTGCCAATCCGATTCACACCGGTGATCGAGAAGACGATGAGCCGTACATCCTAGCATCTGAGGCGCGTCTTGTGTTCTACGTGGAGGATGAGGTGGACAACGGGTGGAGTGTAGTAGTCCATGTGATGCCAAGAGATTTGTTTGACATGGGCGAAGATTATGAACATTGTGAAGTCGACTTTCATCCCCAGTTGTGTATGACTAGCTTGCCTGAATTTGATGTCGAAGGCTTGCGGTTGACAAGAGATGAGATTTTAGAGGAGTCCACAAATGACGTGGTTGAGGATTGTGATGAGGCCGCCTCATATAAAGATATCTAGATTGAGTTAGTTCTTATTATTTAGTACTTATCCCCTCGTATAAATCGATATTATTTGACTGGGTTCTGATATAAATCGATTTTTTTTAACTATTGCCTCTCATATAAGATTTCCTACAATCACGTTTTTTTAATTGTCCCTGTACGTTGGTAATAGTTCCGTTGCCTTTCAGGGAAATTGGAGAGTCGAGACTTCTATCCCATTACCACAAGCCGTTTGTTCGCAGAGAAGATGATAGAGGCGTCTCCATTCCCTTCGTTGGACCACGCAACATCCTTTGCAAGGCAGTTGTGGTTCAAAGAGTCGAGTATACAGTCATGGCTGGATGCCTTTTCTGGGCAAAGTCACCTCTTTCGAGCCATTAGTCATGCGCCGGGTTCTCTGATGAGGGTTTGTTTGCTGATCCCAAATTTATTAGTATGTGTTTCCTTGTCAAATTCTTTGTTGTAACCCATTTCACGCGGTTATGTTAAATCTATAGGAATTGCATCAATGGGACCGAAAGTACCGGGCTAAATTTGGGTTTGAGTTTAGAACAAGTACGGAATTGTGGTTCTCACAGAAAATACTTGACGAGGCGAAGGTAATACTTCCTATTTTACCTTTCGATTTATCTAATTTATACAACATCTCTCTGTCTATGTAGCTAAATGCCTACGTTGTGCTGTTTTGGTAAAATTGCTTATTTTATATGAGAGTAAACTCTATTCCCCTTGCTAGAAGAAATTTAGTTGCTTTAAGTTGTCTGCTAGCATCTACCACATACAAATATGTGCCGGTCTCTGTATTTACTCAATTTGTAATTGCTTGTATTGACATGGTCTGAGCTAGCTCAAGAAAGCACCCAATTATTTAGTATGGCCAGTGATTTTCTAATTCACTTAGCATTGTAAAAGATTACTAACATATCCCTACAAGTTTCAGGTGGTCCATGATATATCATGACCGTGATATTGTGTATCTCACCATTTGAAACCAAAACCAAATAAAATGGAGTTCAAATTAAGAAAGTAACCCTTCGGAAAAATCCAGGTGGATGGATACTTGGATCATATTACAATCTCAGTTAAAAACCCCATTTAAGAATGCATACTTAAGATTGAGTTGTTTAAGAGGCCAGCCTTGGAAAAGTGTAGTTGATAAAATGGTAAGTTGAGACCAATGCATGGACTTATCTCTCATAAAAAAACACGTGGTCTTCTTTCTTAATTATGAAGCTTGTGATAAGAATCTAAGACTTGAGAAAGAGTTTACGGTGGTTTATTAGAATTTTTTGTTAATGCCAGTGATAAGAATAATGGGCATGATCTTGCTGTCCTTATTATCTTTTTGATTGATAGTTGGTCTATGTGTGCTTTCATTTTTTCTTCTGCTTCCTATTCATAGTATTAATAATAAATACTTTGTACAGACACGATATGAAAATACTCTGGTCGTTGAACTGGATGTTGCATCACGGGAGGAATTCAAGCTCATAGAACATGGCCTTGAACGACTATGGGACAGTAAGAAATACATTATATATGCAATAGTAATATAATATGATTGTATGTCACACTCTAATCTATCAATTGTTGCTTTGTGTCTCGATATGATGCTGGACTCTTAGGGTTATCTCGTCCAAAGATCCAAGAGGCATCCGAAGAACCAGGAGAGGTGGTTCCAGATTCGATCGAGAAAGAGGACGTTGTCTCCTCTGATGGGTCTGATGAATCCACTTCTGCAGGACGAAATTGCTCAATGCTGTCATGTGACCTCAACAAAACACCAGATGAGAATGAATATCCTTACAGTGGAATGTCTCCTGGAAAGAAGAATGCATGGCACTTGGCTAATTGGGCAACACGGTACTTGAATCCGTGAGGACAGAGCTTTAAGTTATTTGAACATTTTCAATTCAGGTTATTTAGGAAAGTCGAACCTTGTTCATTGGTTTTGTCGTGACTTTATAACTTCTCAGATTGTTATATTGAGACGGTTTTCTTGTTGAAAAGTATTATCATGTTACAGAACTTGGGGAATGTAATATTTAGCCAAGATTGGGACAGTTATTATTTTTTAGAGTCGATTAATTGATGAATTGGATTTATCACTATTCCATGCCACAATGAAGGCCATCAAGTCTACTTTTATACATATTTCATTTGCTGTTATTTAAAGTTTTTTAAAAATAAATTTTAAATAAACTACATCGTATGTAAGTTTGATAAATTAAACTTTAAAAATAATTTTCAGTAAGCACAACTAATAATATTTATATTAAATAAATAATCTATTAACTGCGAAGTTATTATAATAAATAAAATATATAATGTTTCATGTTGGATAACTTAGAGAATGTGACACAGCACTAAATTTTCATTCGCCAGGGCTTAAAATTTTGTGGTAAACCGTGAATGGTTCTTCGGCAAGCTTTTAATTTTTCTTGTGAAAATTAAAATCTTTAGGGTATCTTTAAATATCAAAAAATGAATAAATTTAGTTAATTTTTAAATATTTATATTTATTATAATATTTTTAACTTTAAAAAATTATTTTGCAAAATATAATTACTATTAATTATGCCCATTGAAAATTATTTTTAGTTTGATTTATGAAAAATAAATTTTAAACATTTATAATGATATTTTCCTTTAAAAATGAATTTAATTACAGTAAACATGTAAATCAAAGCCAATTCATTCGATTTATTAGCATTTTAAACATACATCTAATTCGACTATATACTTGATTCTATTTTTATTCAATAATATTTTCAGCTAAGTCAAATCCACATCCAAAGATGAATTTTTCACTAAACCCTATACAATTTTGCGTCATCGCTAACATAGTGCATTTTTCAATTGTATTTAGTTACTGATGCTTTATTTTATCTTATTAATAAATTAGCTTTAAAAGTCAGGTGTAAGGTATTTGGGTTTTAGGCAAAATCAATGACCCGCCAATTTAATTGAACTCCTTTGATTGAAAATTTTCGTGCCCCAGCCTCTGCGGCAGTCATATAATATGCTCCCAAATCCTTATACACTCCAACCCTAACTCAAAAACATTTAACGAAGGCATCCCCCAACCCATAGAAGCTCTGACATCTCGGGCACCAAGGAGAAATCTATAACCTGCGTCGGAACCTTGTTGTCTCGAGAAGCTGCCGGTCGTTCAGGTCTCTCCGCCTGTGTGGTCGTCTTCCGGTGCCCAACCTCTCTACTCCGGTAACCCTCCCTCTTTCTAACACCAAAATGGGTGAATTTAAAATTATTGATTTCAGTGGGTGCTCTTAATATGACTGAAATTTGTTTTGTTCCTTTCACCGTAAGCCTATTTTCTTCTGGGTAAGAGGTGAACAGAATAGAATATTAATATGAAGGTGTATAGGCCCGTAATACAATAAGGACTTATGAATATTAATGAACAATGAGGATCCCCTTTTGATTCAGTTTGTTGCTTACTTGAGGCTACACTATTATAACCTGCTCTGTAGTATCATTGTTTAAGATTCTTAGATTGACGTCCGCTTTATGTATGGGCTAATTTGGGTTGTATAATTTGAACCACCGAAATGCATATATCACTTGAAAAGGATTAATTTGATGCGCATGTTTGAATCTTATGAAGAGGTATATCCAATGTAAAGTTGGGAACGGAGGAGTGGGACCTAGAAGTTTGTGTATCGAAAGGGGATACAGGTTTTAGATTTGGTAGTTTAAAATGCACCACTCTTTTAGAAGTATACTTGACTTGGTATTAAAAATGCGTTGACTAATTCAGGAAATTATGAGAGCTTCTAGTTAGATGTTACCCCCGTTTGCACTCACCAGCGTGGCCATTTAGCATAGTTTTGTCTTATTTTCACCTAAAGCTTAGTAAGATTCAATACCTTCTTAGCTTGCTGTCATGCTTCATTACATATTTCCATTCACTTTACAATACAATTGTTTGTCTCTTTCCTACTTTATCTCATCCTTAATATTTATATGTAATCCTCAGAGCAGCATGGTTTTCTTATTGTATTGCAGTTCAAATTTGATTATTATTCGATGATTATTATAGAATTGATATGTGTATAGGCATAAGTACTTATTTAAACATATTAATAAACTAGCTACTAAATCAATGTAACTAATTGGTTCACGTTTCTGTGTGTATAATTGTGTATCTATATAGAAATATTTATTGGGCCAACATGCAAAAGCTAAAGTTTGAGATCCAAACATGGCAACTCTACTACAATCCATAGGCCTACGAGAACAGCAAAATGTTTCACTGTCTCTTAATTTTGGAGACAAATTGGACAAATAGGATCTTTATTTACTCTTTACTCTTTACTGAGCCAATTATACTCTCTATCTCTATAGCTAAATTTTCAATAATTATTTTCAACAATTATAAATTTTATGTTCCTTTTTAGATAACAGAACCATTAATAAATTTAAGGTAAGTTCTATAGTGTCTTTGTTATGGTACCTAAATTGCCTAACATTTTTTTTAAAGTAAAAAATAAAATATTTAAAATAAAAAGTAAATCATGTAAAATTTATTAAATATTATTTATTGACTTTTTTTTAGTAACTTAGGTACAAAGTGATAGATACCATAGCATTTACCTAAGTTTAATATGTACATTGCATTATACTCTGGTTTGGTGATACTTACCTATACATACTGCATTATATATATTTCAAATATTCCCTGCTGATTGGTGCAACATGTTCATATAAATTATTTAGTCACTTAGCCTTAAATGTATGAAATTTGGAGTTGCCGTTTGCTACACTCGTGAATGTATGTGGATCTTTTCCCGTGAAATGTTTGGGAGTATCTTAGATTTCTAGGCAGAAATTATATTTCCACATATATGTAATCTTATATCCATATTCAGACTTGTGTTTTCTATATGAATTAGTTAATGTGGATTATATATCAATTCTGATTGTAACAAATTTACCAAAACAGCATGAATGTGCTTTGACTTTTTTTATTTTTATTTCTTTTTTAGGTTGAAACAGGCGCCCTATACCTCCTAAAATGGCTAGAAAAGGGCGTTTCACAAGAAAACCGAAAGTAGGACAAGGATGTCAGCAACCACAAACGGCTCCGCCTCCGGTCCCACCTCCGGCCTTGGTTTCCCACCACGATGAATTTGAAATTCTCCTGGACAGTGGTGATAGTGTCCCTCCAACTTCACGCCCGTTCCTTCCGCCGCGCAGTATACCAAGGCCGACTCCACAAACGAGCACAACTAACATTCAGAACTCGGAGCCAAGCCATGTAAACTCGGCAGATAACGCTAATGATGTAGATTCTGTTGATCAAGCAGCTGATGAGTCTGTTGTTGATTCTAGAGCTCAGAATCGCAAAGGACGCAAGACTACAGAGTTTTGGGAAGTCAGGATAATCGGTAATTTAGCTAGTAAATTTGATGTGTTCAATATGATTTATACTCTTGTTAAGTTTTATTATTCTCGTATGCTATCCACTACGGATAAACATAAGGTATTATGTTTGGCTTATAGATTCCGATGGCACAATCAAGCCGGCAAGACTAAGCGTGAGGGAGGCTATGGAACGGCCTAACGGTAGAAAGATCGTCCTCAGGTTCAACAGAGCAAAGCAAGCCATTGGAAACGAAGCTGGACTGTTGAGTGGCGTGCTTGGTCTGCTAGGATCAGACTTTGGAAAGTTTCCTATCTGTGAGGAAAGCTGGCGGAAGATTACCACAAAGGACAAAGTTTATAGCGAATGTGTGAAGGTAAAAGTTTATATCCCCTTTGAAATATCTTGCTTATTTTTACAATTTTTGACAAATTTTTGGTTATCTGTATAGCAAATTTTCCACATTGATGAAGATAGCGAAGGAGTTATAAAAAAAATATCTTGAAAAGTATGGGGAAGTCCTGGAAGGAGACAAGGCTGAGGTTGTATAATGCTTATTTCGAGCCAACGTCCACGACTGAAGAAAATATTGAGAACCGTCCGCCGGGAATCGATCGAGAGCATTGGAGATGGTTCCTTGAGTATCGCGCCAAACCTGAAACGAAGGTAATCTAGTATATCATTGGTAAACAACTTTTATGTAAATTATTGTTGCATTGAGTCTTTTTAGATCATCTTATCTTCGCCTTTTGTCTCTATTGGACCAATAGGAGAAGTGCAAGAAAAATGCGAAGAATCGATCAAAACAGCAATATACACACACTGGCGGTTCAAAAAGCTTTGCACGACGGATCGAAGAAGAGGTATATAACTTTTTTTGTTCACTCTTTGGACTATTTCCGTGACTTGAGATTGCCTTGATTGTGTGGAGAACGGTAATAGCATAAAATTTGTTGATGCAGTCGGAACAACAAGGGAGAATAGTCGGAAGAGGGGAGTTATGGATCGCAGTGCACAAAAAAAAGGACGGCTCCTACATGAATGATGAAGCAAGAGCAATCGGTGTAAGTACCAATATTTATAATTGATCGATAAAGTTATGACCTCAAATAGGGTAATAGTCTATTTTTCTATGTTATTTTGTTTTTGTTCCTGTTTGATGAATGGTTTGATACTCTATGTTAAAGTGGACCAAGATACTCTCACAATTCATATTCCAGCTTACTTTAATTGTCATTGCTAATTTTCCTGTTATGTTTATAGACTCTAGTTGTCATTGCTAATTTACCTATGTTATCATTTGGTGTGTTCTTGACATGAGATGGACCCATCAACATAATTGTTGTATTTGCTAATCTGTGTCTGTAGGAAAGAATTGAGGAGATTGAGCAACAGGATGAGTCATCTAGGGTGTTGTCTCAGAATGATTCCATTGCTCAGGTTTTTGGAAAAGAGAAACCGGGTAGAGTACGTGGTGTGGGTTTTGGACCGACTCCTAGTCAGCTCTTCGGGCCAAATTCACATGGGTATGGCAACGGAGTCCAACTAGAGGAGACTCAGAAGAAGCTGCTTGAACTGGAGGGACAGCTGGAAGGCGAGAAGTTAAAGAGGAAGGCGATGGAGGATGAGGCAGCAGCAGATAAGAAAAAGATGAAGGCGATGGAGAGTGCTCTGATTTATCTGTTAAAAACCGCCGCCATTTCCCGCCTCTCTTGTAGTGAATAGAGAGAGCATTAATTAAGAGAGAGTAAGCATATTATATATAGTAGTAACTAAATCCAAATTAAATTCCTATATATTTTTCACAGAACTTGAGTTTGAAAATCTTTATTAAGAGAATAAACTATTTATTATTTTGACAAGTCATGCATGTATTATTACTCAGTAAATTATTGGGAAAAATGTACTCAAAAGATTGTACTGATAATAAATCAAAAGATGTAG